>NC_040906.2:57081203-57381932 GCF_004126475.2 Phyllostomus discolor
TAGGGATACCCTGATCAGAGCACTTTTTCACTTTCATTTTCTATAATACATAGATATTACTAAACATAACTGTAAATTAATGCATCTGGAATTTCCTTGCCAAATAAAAATAAGTCTAGAGAGATTCGTTAAAATATGTGAATGAAGAGAGTGATATCCACACCCCACATTCACTTAAAATGGCCCATGTTCTTTTCATTTAAAATCTTTTTTCTCTCTCTAGAAATTTCCCTTGTAATATCTATTGCTACCTTCCAAATCTACATTCTCATTACATCACATCTGAATTAATACTGGCTTTTTGCTTCCACTAACACATACTTAATTTTTCCTTCCAGTTTATCACTACCCTGCTTAAAAATCTCTGCTTTCCTACCAGAGCAAGCATAAGCTCTGTTGCCTCTATAATCTGACCCCATGCCTTCTATGGGAAGTTATTTACCATTTACTCAAAACTTACACTCATTTCTAGCCAATGTTAGTTTTTGCCTGTAAGTCATGTTGGTTATTTTATTCTTTGACTTATGTTTATTATTTTCTATACCTATTATTTTCTTCTTATTTCTGTCCAAATCTTACAAAGATTTAAGGTCCAGTACAACTTCTAACTCATTTATTCATTGAATAGATATATACTGAATAATAACTATGTGCCATACGATAGAGATACAATAATGGGAGAAAACCAGAAAGGATCCATGCTTTCATGAAGCTTACAGTTTCACAAATAAACATGCAAGTTCAGCTGCTCTATAGGCAGTAAAGAAGACAGAGGGATGTGGATGAACTCCCAAAAGACATTTTGAGAAAAGGTTTTACAGGTTTTGGTGACAGATTCAATTGGGAAGACAGAGAAACTCCTTGGTCCTACTTTGTGGAACTAGGATAATGATGCTATTCGGTGAGGCATGAATAATGAATGTCTCAGAATCACAGCATTTGTTATTCAAGAACCATGGAGAGCTGACTTTTACAGGTGAAATCCCACATCGTCATTTACTCACTCTATTGAGAGGTGAGAGATAGGTGAAGGTATTGTCAGTGCCCACGACACTGTTCCTTCCAGATGCCGTTTGGATTTGAAGTTCCAAACAAAAGTAGTGGAAGGTTCAGTCAGGAACACGCTATTAAGGATTTTCTTGTAGCAGAGCATACGGAAAGTAGGGAGTAGACAGCTTCCCAAACCACATAGGGCTGGGCAACTATCTATTCCACCAACAATGAAATGAACACTCATGGGAGATGGATAAAATCGAAGGTAACTCATACCTACTTCCCAGTTTTGCATAGGCCAAAGTCTAGCAGCTTCACTCAAAATCATTCCATGTTCCAACCCTGATCTGTGTGAATGGATGAGTGCCACCTTAATGTACTAACTTGATTTATGTATTATCTTATACCATGTACTGTTTAGACTGTCCATAAGCTTTTCTTACTTACCAAATTATAAGCTCTTTGAAGACAAGAATGAATTTAGCTGCTGTCTCCATCCTCCATGGTATCAGGCAGAGCGCTAAGAACATAGCGCTCAAATTACTTCATGGGTGATTGCCCCTCGGCACCATGTGCAGGAACTATTTCTGCAAATGCTCCTGGACATGAGACATTGTTTAGTGCAGCACCAGGAAAGAGGGCTTTACAAAAAATCGTTGGTGTTGACAGTAATAGTAATCCTTGAAGTATGCCGTGAAGATGATTAATATAATAATTGACAGCTCTGTTATTTTTATTAAATAATTTTGAATTTTATTGTTGTTCAAGTATAGTTTTCTGCCTTCCCCCCCACCTCTCCCCATAGCTCTGTTGTTTCTTATTTTGTGAAATGTCTCACTTGAGTTCACGTCTTTTTTAATATTGTAGGATTTTGATATGAAAGAAAATATGTTTATCAACTGCCTGACCACTCACCACTTTTTGATAGCCTAACAATTTTTTATTCCCTTCAAGTTCACCAAACCATACACATATTGCTTATTCTTCAGGAAAGCTTTATTTTTGTAAATGTTACCATTAGTTTCTGCTCATTGCTAGCCTCTCTGACACTTGAATAACAAAATTGTAAGCATATAATCTATTAAATATTCTCTACTGCACTTATGTTGACTTTTACAAATGAAATCCCAAGTCAGTATTTACTCCATTGAGAGTTGAAAATTTTTTGTGGTTAAGACAGAATTCTGGTATTGTAATCAGAGAATAATATTTGTCAAATATCTGTTATAAAGTCAAGATCTGAGCTGGCTGTAGAGGACTATTTTTAAAAATTTAATATGTGACTGTAGCTCCTTAGCTTTTTAAAAACTTGTATATGTAGACATTCATAAAAAAACAATTAAAGAGGAGTGCTAAATTGTCTGTTATGGTCTAATAATCCAAGATGATCACATTAGTTTTAAAGTACTTTGTAGCTTAATAAAATCTAGGATCACCTTTCACTTTCAGACTACCTGCACACGTGTTTTCCCAATCAAAAGCCTTTTGGTGTGCACAATAACATATTCAGGTCTTTATTCACCTCCCTTTGGTGTAGGCATTTGCCATGTCTCATAGAGCCACATCAAGCATCACTTGTCAGTAAGTAATGCAGGCTGGATCTCGCAACACTTTAAACGTAACTAAAGCATGCTGTGTTCCAGTTCAGAACAATTATGTGAGGTAACCTGTATTGAGTATTTACTCTATGCCAAGTGTTTTGCATACATTATCTTCCTTAATCTGCATTAATTTTACAGATGAAGAAACCGAGGCACAAAGTGATTAAATAGGGTCGTACTAGTTGTAGGTGGCAGAATAAGATTTGAACACAGGCTTTCAGACCCTATAGCCCACATTTTTCATCCTTATGCTAGCCTGAGGTTTCCTAGGTGTAGGCTTTACATTATGTAAAATAAGTGTGTTCACTTCTCTATTCACTTTTAAGTTAAAAATCCATGCATTGTGTTCACCTGTAAAAGTTATCGGTAATATATGTGGATAGACTTTAATAATAGGTTAAAATAAATACTTTGAGATGAAATAAAATGAAACTAAAAGTTTTTTATCTAAACAAATATTTTTTCTTTTTTTATTTTAATTGTTGTTCAAGTACAGTTTTCTGCTTTTTACTTCCATCCCTGCCCACCCCCCCCCAAGCCCTGCCCACCTCCCTCCTGTTTCTACCCCTGCCTAGTTTTTGTCCATGTGTCCTTTATACTTGTTCCTGTAAACCCTTCCCCTTTTCCCCTGAAATTCCCTCCCCTCTCCCCTCTGGTCACTGTCAGCCTGTTCTCTATTTCAGTGTCTTTAGTTATATTTTGCTTGTGTGTTTTGTTGTTTAGGTTCCTGTTATTTTAACTAATAGTTTTATCTTAGTTAATAATTATAGCACTTTAAGAATTCTTTTCTATTGTGGCTCCTGAATCTTCACTAAGAATAACGATCTTCACAGATGAGATGCATAATAGAATCAGACCTTCAATTTGCAAATTAGGAAAATGCTGTTACTTAATGTAATAAAATATGTAGGATACATTACTCAGGGTTATGTTAGTTATTTAATAAAACACAAAACACCATTTAGAACTTAATTTCCCTCTTATTTCATTGTTTTCATGGCAGTAGACAACAATGATGTAGTTTTCCAAAGCTAATGCACCCTCGATGTTAAAGGATTCATTCTCGAAGCAAATAAAATAAATATGCCCCATTCTTGGTAGCATCTCACACGAATGTTGCTATTAGAGAAAAGAGGCATCTGCGTTAATTGGGCCCTGTGGGTTCCAACTTGCAGCAATACAAAGAGAAAAGATGAAGCAGCTGGTGCCTGAGGCCAGAGTAACCAGCCCAACAAGCACTGTGTGCAGCTCACAATGGAAGGGAAAAAGCAAGCCAGTGACCCAGGGAGAGCCCAGATGTAGACATGCAGTCATCAGACTGAGCAAGCCATGGTCCAAGCTGCCAGAGCCCTCCAGAGCTCAAGTTTCTTTTTAAGGAACAGGAATACATTCCATGAGTCCAGACTGACTACAAAGTAGAAATTTAAAGGAGGTATAAGCATTCTTTTATTTAGTTTTCAGTCTCGTGACTCATTTGAGAGGTATCTATTCAGGTAGGAGAATTCAGATACTTTTCAAATCTGTATTGCCAGTAAAAATCTTTAACAGCTTCTGCTATTTCCCAGCAAAATGCTCTGGCATCAATATTGTCATTATCAAAGGAGAGTGTGCTCCTGGCTTTCTAAATAAGGCTATATTTTGTTTCTTTAATAAGCCATTATGGTATGTCTATCCTGTCAAGCCATTTCGCAAAGTATTCCAAGGCCAGTGGTATATTCTCAAGCATGGCTACATTAAATAGAGCAAGTAAGCTGGCTTCTTTATATAAAATACAGTAGATGGAACTGTTCTAGCATTTTACACTTGATCTTGGGTCCTAACAACAACCTCTAGCAACACTAAGCTTTCAAATATTAAGAAGTAACTGCTATCTAGACAAGATACCCAACTGGACTTCTTTCAATACAAACATCAGCTATATAATTTTCCCACTAATTGCTACTTTCTCAGTTCTTAAGAATTATAATATAAACAGAACACCCATTGCTTTGCATTGCCCAGCAAGTTAGGTTTGGAACCATCCCAAAATGCTTTGTAGCTGGTGGCAGTTTTCATCCTCATAACACTTTGTATTTCATACCCAGATGAATTACAGTTTGTTCCTATAAAGAGAAAAGACTTGCCCCATACACACATATTATACACACGCACATATATTTGTGTTTTAATTACCTTTGTAATGTTTTCAAAAATTATTTTCAGGACATTAAAGAGTAATAATTATTATTAACACAGACTGAGTCACCCAAGATTTCTCCTAATTTAGAAAACAAGGTCAGTTTCCAGTGTCATGACAGAGTTCAAGGAATCCATAATGCATTTAATTCTGGTCTTATGAAAACTAATCCTTTATTCTTATGTACCTTTGTGGATATTCATTTTTATTCTGGTGCTATGAATAGCAAAATTATATTGTCTATATATTTTAAATTAGAATACAATTTTGTACCTCTTAGTAGCTTCTCATTCTTACATTTCTGACTATAGAAATATTTTCCATGAAATGTGGTCTGTCCTATTCTTCCCCAGATTTTTAGACATGGCCTGGCTAGTCTGATTTTATCATATGTCCCTCTTAATAAGCATTTACTGTTTTGTAAATTTGCCATTTTTGTAAAGATTTTTAAAAATACATTCTTGGAATCATAGTGTAACAATTCTGGTATAATGAGGATGGTACTTATTATAAAAGCCAGTAATTTTAGTGAATGTTGTCTTTAAAACTATTTTTAAGGCCTAAAATGTTCTTTCACATCATCCAACTTCAAAATTAGTTTTCTGTTAATTTTCTAAATTACCAAAGTTGTGAAAAAAGCTTTCAAACTTTTTGAAAAAAAATTTTTTTAATCACCAACATAATGTGTCAAAAGGTTTTCACACATTAGGTGATGGATGTATAAGGGTTTCATTATACTCTTCTTTCTATGTTTTTATATATTTACAAATTTCATAACTTTTTCAAATATAATATAATGTACATTTTATGGAAAGCTTGCTTTTAAACCAGCATCACATTTGCTATCAAGTGTATATTATAGAAAAACCCTTGTGTTTTATGGCTTAAGAAAATATCCCTTGTCATACAATTATATTTTATTAATGTCTGTTATATTTTGTTTAATATATTATATAATTAACATTTATTATAATTACAAAAATCAACTACCTAAAATTCTTTAAATTTTAACATTATTTTGTTTGCAAACATTCTAGTGCAAATATGGCATCCTCAAAGGAAAAGCTTCTTTTCTTTTGAAGTAAAACCTCTTGGTATTTTTATGATAGATGACCCTGCTCATAATTCTCAATCTGACATTTCCCCTCAGGTTGGATTTGTCCATGAAGTACTGTGGGAGAGTGTGAATGAGTCACAGCCATTTAGTTCTGCTGTCAATTTTCTAGGATAATTAATGTGCTCAGTTTTATTTGAAAGATGATATAGAAATGTGATTTCATGTTGAGTGCCCTTGGGTTATAGTTTTCCTTCTGGTATAGACAGGCACCTACTTTCATACACACTCAGGTGAAAATGAAAGACAATATGTCCTATATATTTCCAAATAGTTCCCTCTCACGCACAATGACAAATAGGCTTCTTAGATCTGAAGAACATAGTAGAAAACACAGAAATTTGAAATGAAGAGTGTAATGTAATATGATATAACTGAAAGTATGAAAAGTTCAAGAGTTTGCCAGAGGTCAGTCTTACCATCTTTTTTATTTCCTGTATCATATTCTGATTATTCTTTCTAGTCCATTATATTATACTCTGTTATATATATTTTTACTGTTATTTTACTTTTCTCGTTTGTAAATATGCCATCAGTAAAGAAAAAAAGAACTATTTCTAAGTTTTTCTTAGAATTTTTTCCTTTGATTGTGTTAACCAATCCCATACAACTTTTAACATGTACAATGACAAATACAGTTCATAAATGTTTTTAAAAACTGTCCAAGGAATGTTCCAGCCGATAACATTATCTTGTTTTCTCATTTCAATACGCAGGGTGTGCTCTGTGCAGCTCCACTAATTTTTATCATTCCGTCAGCATGTTATCTGAAACTGTCTGAGGAACCAAGGACGCACTCCGATAAGATTATGTCCTGTGTCATGCTTCCCGTTGGTGCCGTGGTGATGGTGGTTGGGTTTGTCATGGCTGTGACAAATCCTCAAGACTGCACACATGGGCAGGAAATGTTCTACTGCTTTCCTGACAACTTCTCTCTCACAAACATCTCAGTTTCTCATAGTCAACTGACAACTCAACTTTCAATTGTAAACGTTAGTACTTTTTAATGAGTTGACTGATTTTTAAATATGTACATTTGCATAGACTTCTAAACCACACAATAACATTCACACACATGTTTTAGTGTCTTTATTATAAAATTATTACTTTGGCATTTATTAAGACTTGGCTTTCTTTGTTCTTTAGTTCATTACAAAAAAATAAAGAGAAATAGAAAATTGAATTTATTTTATTTTAAGCTGGGGCAAAATAAATATTTCATTTCACCAACTACTGCACTAATGTTAATTGCAGAAGGAAAGTGAAGCCTTGGACATTTGCTGTCATCCTCTCAAAGCATTATTCTTTTATTTAATATGTGAGCCAACATATTCCGCTTTCAAATAAGTGGATGTTTGGGGCTTAGAATTTTGTATATGTGTCCTTCAGGAGACAAAAAAAACAACAACCTGGTTTTTGTGCTTTAAAGTCTATGGAAGCGAAGGAAAGAGAAGGGAAACTATTAAAGAATGTAAATATTCTGAAAGCGAACTGAAGCTGTCCTTTACAATTTCAACCGCATCCTTTGTATGGGAAGCGAATCCCTGGAGAAATGAGTCAATTCTTTGCCATGTTAAGAGTATGAATAATAGACTGGATTTACAGAGCAAAATGCGTGAGGAATTGAAATCACCTCCCAACTTTTGATCCTTTGAGAATATAATGATAGTGTCATTAAATAAATTATAAAACAGGACGGGAAAACTCACAAGTTATTCAGAGGAAAGAGGCCAGCAGATCATTTTGCATCAGCTCTAGACCTGTTGAATTGAAAATGCTGGCAGGAGTATCCCACTGGAAGCTGAACTTTCAGACAAGAAACTTGCAAGAACAATCAGAGCTGCAGAAGAGGCATCCTCGCTCCTTCAGGGGGTCCTCAGAGAAATTCATGGTATCTGCTGTTGACTGGATTCTCCAGAAGCAGACACTAATTTGGGTCTGGCATGCAAGTATTTATTGGGGATCATAGCTCATAGGAGAGGAGGAAAGCAGGATTAGGAGGGCAAAGTGGAACTGCAGTACAGGCCAAAAAAACCTTAGCCAAGTCCACGGGGCGTCTGGAGCACGCCTGGCTCATCAGAATTGTCCCTCCTCAGGACCAATAGCAAGGTATTAACATCACTGCCTGTATCAATCCATAAAGGTGAGCTCCAGTGAAAAGAAGTGCCTTTGGGTTAAGCAGCTCTTTGCAGCTGAACAAACCATAAAGGAACTGAGAGCTGGGAGCTCTCTGCTGATCACTGGGGGACCACATGCTTCCTTGTAGTGGATCTGGTACACACAGCTGTGGCCACCACAGCTGACCTCAGTTTTTAATTAGGACTTCTTATACAAGATCTGTCTGGAAAAAGTCCAACCATTGTTAATATAATGAGAACAGTTCACATGACATTGACGTAACCTGGCAGCGAAGAAGAGTGGACTGGAATGTGCACGTGTGAACAATAACAACTTCACTGTACTAGTAGTCAGTGGGAGCAGTATATTTCCTTAAATGAGCATGTGTACTGTGTGGCCATCGAATTCAAAATGACTGAGTGAGTAGAGCAACGAATCTGCATCAAATTTTGTGTTAAATTTGAACATTCCTCTGCAGAAACTATTCGAATAATTCAGAAGGCCACAGCTATGGACAACTGGTGACTGGCAGCTTCATCATTACAATGTGCCTGCTCATGCATCATGTCCCTCTCGTGCAGAGTTTTTTGGTGAAACATCAAATAACCCTCAGGTGTCTCAGCCCAGATTTGGTGCCCTGTGACCTCTGGCTTTTCCCAAAAGTAAAATCACCTCTGAAAGGGAAGATAATCAGTGAGATTCAGGAAAATAAGATGGGGCAGCTGATGGTAACTGGGAGAACTGTGTGAAGTCCCGAGTTTCCTACTTTGAAAGGGACTGAAGCATCATTGTCCTATGTACAAAGTTTCTTGTATATATCTTCTTCAATAAATGTCTCTGTTTCTCTAGTTACATGGATGGATACCTTCTGGACAGACCTTATATCATGAGTATTTCATGTCTTCATAGTTATGACAATCTTTTACTTTTTTAAGTTTTTTTTAATTTATTTTTTTAAAGATTTTATTTATTTTTAGAGAGGGAAGGGAGAGAGAGAGAGAGAGAGAGAGAGAGAGAGAGAGAGAGAGAGAGAGAAACATTAATGTGCGGTTGCTGGGGGTTGTGGCCTGCAACCTAGGCATGTGCCCTGACTGGGAATCGAAACTGCGATGCCTGGTTCGCAGCCTGAGCTCAATCCACTGAGCTACACCAGCTAGGGCTTTTTAAATTTATTTTTTATCCTCACCTGAGGACATTTTTTCACTGCTGTTAGAGAGAGAGGAAGAAAGAGAGACAGACACACAGAGAGAAAGACATCAATGTGAGAGAGAAACATTGACTGACTGCTTTCTTGTACCCACAACCTGGGTATGTGCCCTGATATGGAGTCATACCTGTGACCTTTTGGACTATGGGAAGATGCTCCAACCAACTGGGCCACACTGGCCAGAGATCTTTTATTTTTTTAATATTTTTCTTTTTTTTAATTATAGCTTACATATGGTACCATTTTATATTAGTTGCAGGTACACAGCATAGTGGTTAGACAATCATATACTTAACAAAGATCCCTCAGTATTACCAGGAATCCTGGCACCATTTTATGACAACCTTTTAAAAATAACAAGAGAATTTGGTACCATCTGGGTAGCTACCTTATATGAATTATTGCCCAAGATTTTATTTCTCACCTTTTTCATTTGCATTTCAATCATGTTGACAATCCATAGCATATTAATTACTGCCAAATACTGAAACAGTATCACAAGCACAGTTTCTACACACATGATGTGTTTGTACAAATCACAGGCCAAAAACGCCCCACAGGAAGTAGATAAAGGATAGTTTCACAACAGGTTGAATAAAGTGGTGAGAGCTGAGTCATCCCGTGTCTCACATTGTAAGAAAGGCCTATTGAAAGCACAGGAAGCTGTGCCTTAGCAGGAAGAATCCTGCTCAGGCTTTGAGTGGTAAATTTGCTTTAATAAAACTTTGCCAACTAAATTAATGTAAGTTCTATTGCTTATGTAGACTTTCTGTGTTAGTAGGTTTGTTTCTATAGTTGTTCAAGGAACATAAGGGTAAGTGATTTGTGCCTATTTTTAAATTGATATATATTTTGGTAAAATAACAATAAAAATTCTTTCATTCCATACTGAGGGAATGTAAGAAAATTTTTTCAACCGCCTAGCTCTACATTAGTCAAGATTGAGAAACACTGACCTACTTAGATATTAGATAAAATCATGAGAGATGAGATTTCCAAGAATGTACAAAGACAAGCGCGTCAAGGATAACGTAATTTAGCTCTTAACCGTCTATTATCTGGTACTCTCAATTGCTGCAGAGACATTAACCTTGACTCTTCAAGTAAGTCAAACGCTCCAGGTAGGAAGTGAGTGCTACATTAATGCCTAACAAATATTTGTTCTGTTTTCATGTTTTGCTTTTGTTTTTTGTTTTTGTTTTTGTCTTGCCCCAAATCACCTGGAGAACAAGAATACCTTGGATGCAGTTGTTAGCTACATGAATTGCCAAAATCTTTTAAATTACAATAGAATAAATCTTAGAAATTCACATCTATTTTGCAAGAATATTTGTTTCTTTATTTTACTACCACTCAGAGCTTCAAGAAACTCTCAGTCTATTTTCTGCTTCAGTTTAATGAGATTTCCAGTGAAACTCACTCCTTCCCTACTAATTCTTGCCCTTAACAAAGCAACTTAAGGTTTTTAAACCAGTTTTTTAAGTTCTTCTACATTTGAATTTATAAAGTGCTTCTTAATTTAAAAAAGAGGAGAAGAATAATGTCTTTACACCCTAATGTAAATATCTAATAACACATTTCCTTTAAGGATATAGATTGAATTGCATCTGTATAATATAAATTGGGTCCCTGCTCACACCACTTATAATGGGATCTTTAATCTCAACCCTACTTGAACCATCTTCAAATATCAGAACAGATAGACTGCCTTGCTTTTGACTTTTTACAACACTGTAAAGTACTAATTGTTGCCTTTTGTCTTTCCTAAAAGTCTCTGAAATCCAGGCTATCCAACTAAGAAAGTTCTGATTACTACTCTCCTGCAGTCATTACTGCATGCAGCTACTCAATTAAAGATTAATTTACAAGGGAGGACCTAAAAAAAAAAAAACAGAATAATCTTCTGGAGGGCAGATCCCTTGTTGTACACATTTCCCCCACTAGGGGAGTGTTCTAGGAACTCATCTGTGCCAGTGTACCAGCTGGTGTTGTTATGAGAGGCTGCATTTGGCTTCAGTCAATTTTTTTGAAGACTCATTCAACACATTTGCCCATTTCACATGGGTGATTTACAAGTACACCTGCCCATACCACACTAAGTGTTCAGCAGTTTTTGACCAAAAATGGCATGACCCCCATGCCCCATATTTCCTATCCAACCAATCTCACCCCAAGTAGCTTTTTTTGGGTCTTCCAGGGTGAAAAAAAGTCCTCAAAGGGAAATGTTTTGCTGATGTGGAAGGGGTGAAACAAAGTACAGCAGAAGCACTAAAAGGTATCAAAATCTACAAGTTCAAAAACTGTTTTAGGCAGTGGAAAAATTGTCTTGATAGGAGAGTACTTTGAAGGTGGCTGAAGTTTAAACACATAAACATAATAAATATACAAATTTTTATAAATAAATTTTGGTGTTTTGGGGTCCCCCCCATATTGGCCAGGAGCAAGCCTCCTTTGGTTTGTCTGCTGCAGTCTTCTCAGGGAAGCAGTGCTAGTCTGTGTTTTAGAAGAGCTGGCCCTGGCAGAACCCAGTTGTCTTTGCTATGCAAAGAGTGGCTCAAGCATGAACCAGCTAGTGGCCATGGGGTAGGGTACTCATAAATGCTTCACTGACTGTGGTGGGGAAATAATTAACTATACCAATTACATAGGCTCTTTTAAGGATTTGTAATCATACCCACCCTGGCCAAATAGCTCAGTTGGTTAGTGCGTTGTCCTGATACATTAAAGTTGTGTGTTCTATCCCAGTCAGGGCACCTGTAAGAAACAACCAACAAATACATAAGTGGAGCAACAAATTGATGTTTCACTCTCTCATTCTCTCCCAAATCAATTTTAAAAAAGAATTTATAATTATTCTAAAAAGTCTATAAAATATTTGCCTGGAAAACAGAACAAACATGCTGAGTAGATGAGAGACACCATGAGCTAGAGAACACAGACTAGGAAAGAAGACAAGACTACATTCTCTAAGGCACAGGTGGCAAAGACAAGGGCCGAGGGCCAAATCCGGCCCTCCACCTTGTATTATCCGGCACCTTGTTTCTACCCGGTGGCAGCACTGAGCTCCTTGCCCCTAGTTAAGGAGTAGTTACACTTATATCGTCCTAAAATTATGTTTGGCCCTTCAGCCCTTTGAAGGCAACCAAGAGGCTGATGTGGCCCCTGATGAAAATGAGTTTGACACCCCTGCTCTAAAGCAGTGGTTCTCAAAACTCAACCTGTGTCTGGATCACCTGGAGGGCTTGATAAAACACAAATTGCTGGGCCCCATCTCCAGAGTTTCTGGTGCAGCTCCTGGGGATGAGGCCCAAGAATTAGCATTTCTGAAATGTTCCCACATACTGGTGCTGCTGTTGGTTCAAAGATCACATTTGAATAAGGTAGGAGGTCGCCCATGAGAGAGATGCTAGCTGGGGCTGTCTGTTTAGAAGTTGGGCAAAATACAAGCAAGATGTAAAAACGCCATACTGGAGCTCAAGGAAGGCACAGGTGGGAGAGAGGAGGGAGAGCTATTGGCACATACTAAATGTATTTATCCTTTGTATCTTTGAAAAATTATTTGTGAAGAGTAGGAGGGGAAAGGAGTTAACAAAGGAGAAAACAGAGATTATAGTCTAAAGTCAACACAGCTGCAGTGGTTAAACTGAAAAGCCTGGTTGAGAACTTACATGCATTTGCCTGTGCTTCTTAGCTCTTAATCATGAGTAGAAAGAAAATACACCCAGTCCTCACAAGTACACCAAGTTTTCCTGGGAATAAGTGGTCTAGGACAAAATGTCTTAATCAGAAAATTACAGCAGGGAACATAAGTAAGACTGGGTTATACTCATAGTAACATCATGCAGATAAAGAATTTATGTAGCTACCTTTTATAAGACATTTTAATAGTCATTGTGTAACAGGGTGGTAAGGTCAGATCACTGGGGAGGCAGAGAAGGAATCCCAAAATAACGGAAGAACCTGCACTTCCCCAGAGGGACCTCTGAGGTTGGGGGATGCTGGGAAGTGCCAAGGTCTGTGGATCAAAGCAGCGGCCTGCCAGAGACAGTGCCTTCCTGGAGAGGGGAGGGGCTGTGGGGGCCACAGTAAATAGTCTGTGTGCATCGCCCCAGCAGCCGAGCCACTCATGTGGGAGCCAGGAGGGAGCTCATACTGAGGCTGAGCAGAGCCCAAAACGTCAAAACACAGGTGAATGGTAGAGATCAGCAATCGGCAGCGGACAGCACGACACCCTGCCCTGGCTGGAGACCTGGTCCTCCTAGGCAAGACTGGAGACCTTGCCCCCTTGGGGAACATGGCACAGAAGAGGGAAAAGCAGACATAGTTGGCATTGGCCCACATTGGCTGAAGGGCCAGACATTTGCTGTGCAGGGAGTTTTGGGCTCTGGGCTTAAAAACAGAACACACGCAGAATCTTGCTCTCTTGGTCTTTTGTCTTTCTGCTCTCCCTGGTTGGAGTACAGCATGGGAGCCTGGCAGATGCCTGGTCTACTCAGGACTTAGGCCTCTCACTGGTGGGAACAAGCTCACAGAGGTGGAGTTCCATGCTAGGATGTGTGCCTCACCTGGCACCAGCCATTGGGACACTGCAACCCTGTGCAGGACGGTGCATGGGTCCTGGACTGCTTCCATTCTCTTGTCTTGAAAGCTGCACACAAAGGCAGGGACTGGAAAAGAGCACCAGCCCCTGGGACGCAAGAAGCCAGTGCCAGGACCCCATGGATGGAGCTTCCCCTGCATCACGGTCCAGAGTGATCTTGGAGCATGCCCAGCCTGGGGAGAGAGAGAAAGCTGCTGTGAGGCTATAATGACTCTGGACTCTGGTACCAACAAGTGTGCCTCAGAGAAGGAGGGGAGGGGAGAGCCTGAGGATGGAGACATGTTCATGTAGAAATCTCCAGCTCTAAAAGGACAGATAAGGAATGCTCTATTCACAGACACACACACACACACACACACACACACACAGATTTGGTCTGTCCTTCATTCCTAACTCCCACTGGATTCTGGTCCTCCCCAACTCACACCTAGACTGATGCCATGCTATCTTATTTGAGCATCTTGCCTCAAGCTGTTCTTTCTCCAAGATGATTTGTGCATCACTCCAAAAATTATCATATTAAACTTATGCTTTGATAATGCCACTTGCTTGCTCCAAAGCTTTCCAAGAAACTTTCGTACTTACAGGATAAAGTACAAACTCCACAGCCTGTGTTCAAAGCTTTCACAACATGGCCTCAACATGTCGTTCTGACCTTATCTCTCATGACTGCAGGAAGGAACCCCTTATTCTAACATAACTAAAGCATCACTTTATACTAAAATTGCTCTGTACCCCTTTGGCCTTTACCCCTAAGTTCTTGTCATTCTCTTATCTGAAATGTCCAATCCTCTGTGCCCCATCAAAATTCTGTCAGTCCTTTAATCTTCTCCCTGTACCATGCCTGACAACTCTAGCTGCTAGTTAGTTTTTTCTCCTCTGGAATTCTGTAATTCTTGTAGTTGTGTTATATGGAGTAACCTTTTCTGGCCAACCAGATTAAAAGCTCCTCGAGTGCAGGCCTTGTGTTTTAAAGCCTATTTTTATTCTTTGTAGCTTATGCTGTGATGCCTTGAGTGTATTAAACACTTAAGTATTTGAAGTGAGATTGATGGTATGAAAGAGAAAATGGTTACTTGCACCAATAGCCATATATATTATTTTATTGGATTTTCTCAGCTATAATGATTGTCATTCAGTAAAGTGGCAATTTAATGTGATGCATTCATCCAAACAGCTGGATTATGTGATTAAACTGGGTTTCTTGTTTTGTTATCCATAGAACCTTCAGAGAACTATTTTGAATATTTTTAAAAAGACTCTTCAAGCACATACCAATCAGCACATATCTTCACTTGTTTAGACTACTTAATAAGCATTTACTTTATCTTTATTATAAGCTCCTTGAACCTAAGCCTATGTCATATTTAGTTTTATTTTTTGCCAGTGTATACTCATTTTACTCATTCAAGATGATTGATAAACATTAAATGACCTGAACTTATCTAACTTAGATGTATTTAACTTAAATTTATAACTCACCAAGAAAACTTACATTAACTCTTCCATTTAATATTATTTGTAAAGAAAAGAAGAGTCAAAACTAGACTGAATGTGTTTATGGTTCAGGTACAGCTATCACTTTGCTTAATCTCAGCAGACAGCCCAGTATTTGATAGAACACTGAAAACAGAAGGTTTAGGAACATGCAGATAGCAATATCAGAAAACACCTCAGGCAACATATCAGTTTGCAGTTTACAATTTGAAAGGCTTTGAAAATTTTTATTTCCAAGGCACAGTGTGTGCTATGTATTCATTGTTTTTAAGCTTTGTCTTCCTGGAGGGTAACAGGCCAGTTCTAGAATAATGAATCCAGTCCAAGCTTCTTATAGTCAGGTCCCATAGTGTAACAACATTGGTCCTTACTTCTTTAGGTTCTGAGAGAAAAAATAGCAAAGCATCCTCTAAGGAAAAATATTTTATCCCAAAATGGCAGCCATTGGGTGACTTCTGACTTTTCTTAACCAGCTTTGTGTTTGGGTAAAGTCCTAAAAATTATTTTTCCAAGTTCCACCTTTAAAGTATTATTCCTCTATCTGCAAGATGTAAACAGAGAGGGAATTAAGTACTATGACCTTGGGTTTTATGCGTTCTGTCTCAAAACATTTCAAAGTGAATTATAATTTGTTTAAAAGCTGTAAGGATAGACAAGAGAAGGTAATTAAACGTTTAGAAAAATAGGGCTTAGAAAACACTCAGGCTTTGTATAAGGGGAGATTCCATTGCACAAATGCAGTGGGAGGTGCTTCCTATTCCAGAAGACAATCTAACCTTTCAAAGTAGACATTTTAAACAAGAAAATAAAAAACTAAAACTATGAGCTTCATACTTGTATGCATTCCTATGTTCATGGCCGTATTGTTCATGGTGGCCAAGACATGGAGATAACCAAAGTGTCCTGTGATAGAGGACTGGGTAAACAAGATATGCTACATACATACTATGTCATACTACTTGGCCATAAGAAAAGATGAAATACTGTCATTTGAGAGTTTTATGCTAAGTGAAATAAGTCAGACAGAAAATGTCCAAGAACCATATGATTTCACTCATATGTGCGATATAAAACTGAAACTCATAGTCACAAACAGTATGATGGTTACCAGAGGGAAGGGGGTGGGGGGTAGTAAAGAATAAAGGGAGCCAAATATATGGTGATAAAGATGATTTAACTTTGGGCGGTAGGCATGTTGTGGGAAAACTCAATCTTCCTTGCTGACACAGCAAAGAATTAAGGATCAGCTGTAGGAGACCATTCTGTGTGATGTGGGCCCAGCTCCCACTCGGAGATGCACAAGACCCACACCCACAGATAGGTTCTCCCATGGGGAATCAGGCCTGCAATGTATGTAGGCCGCTTTGAGAATTGCTTTTGCTAAAGCTCTCTCACCCTGAATTGAGACAGCAAGTGCTTACAGTAACTTCCTAAAATCCATGCTAAAATTCCCCAGTATGGAGTGTAACCGGTTCAACCACTTTTCCCTTTTCATTTGCAAATATTCTTCTTCTGTGATGTGATTAGTGGCATTGGCTACTTTGTTTTCTGTAAAGGGTAACCACCTAAAGCCAACCTGTGCATAGTAAATGAGGACCATCATGTAATGTGTGGAGAAACAAAATAAAAGCTTGTCATGGCAGAGGCTGTGGCTTTCGGCTCCTTTTGAGAGTGAAGCCGCCTGCCCTTTTCCTCCACAGGACTCGATAGTCTGTCTGAATGTCTCTCCCCCATCCACAATGTGGCAGACCCCACAATATCAATCAGCAAGTCTGTTAGTAGGCAAGCAGGGTTTATTAGTAGTATGTTCTCAGGAAGAGAAGGGGCCTTGCTGAGGTGGGTGGGAAAGCTATAGGCATAGGTAAGGGTAAGGTGTCAGGTGCTTTGTCCTGAGGACTTACGTAGTTTATAGGGTAGGGCGAGGGTGCATTATGTATTGATTGGTGGGTATAGGTGGTGCTCACTTTCCCCCAGGAAGATGTGACCACCTAAACATAGGCATGTGTGGGAGTCTGTTTTCCACAGTTCTTATCTTTTCCCAGACCATGTTTGGTCATATCATACATGACCAGGAGGCAGTTAACCAAAGTTATTTATGGGCGTTTTCTGCAAGCACTGTGGACCTCCTCCTCCTCCTAAATGTTTTAACTTCTATCTAACAGGCACACAATGCAATATACAGATCATGTATCATATAAATGGACACTTGAAACCTATATGATCCTATTAACCAATGTCACACCAGTAAATTAAATTGGATTAAAAATTTATATGAGCTTCAAGTGGAAAGTTTCCTTGGAACAAATGATTCTATAGGTGTAACCTAAGTGCCAGCTGAGGGATTTTATCCCCTTATGATCTGGTTAAACTTGATCATAAACCGCATTCCCATCAGGAGGCTACTCCATAATTTTGGTAGATTCTCCTGGCTTACTTTCTCATGCTTCTCTAGGCCATCATAAACTAGTGTTCTTTAGCTCTGTACATTAAAACTCCATGATACTCCTGATATAAACTGAAACCCTTCCTCAGTTTCCATAAAAATCCACTCACATCATACACTGTGTAAAATTTTTGTTGCATCTTTCGAAGATTTAGGGTGGTTACTAGGAAGGGTCAAATCCTACAATACAGTCTTTAACCAATCTTTAGGTTTCACCATCTAAGCTTCTCCTTTAGTTCTCTCATTTTCCATCTTCTCTAGATTAACAAGCAAATATTTCTCTCTGACTTCCTCAGAGAAGTCCCACCACCTCTAGGCCTTTAGTAGACCCCTCCCCAACTTCACCCCACACCTTGTCATTTTATTTTCCCAACACAAATGCCATTCTCTCCCTAAGAAGAATTCAGATGAATGCTGTCAACACATTCACATTTTCTGCATTTGATTACATACATGTATCCTCTTATTTATATTCTGAATTGCATTTCTGATGACTTTGCTTTCCATAAAAAGAGAAGCCCAGAAGACTTCTGCCATGCATAAAATTAAAACTTGGGTTCGCTTCTTTAAATAGAAGCTGTTCTACCCAAAAGGGGAACAGAAGGTTGAGCAGCTTCTACTGTGGTTTCTCCACACAGCGAACCCACAGGGCTTGGGTCTGAGCTCCCACAAGTCCCTATTGCATGTCGTCAGGCATTGTCAGGTTTCACCTCAACACCTGTCCTATTCTTCAAACAACAGCTGTGTAACTGACTACTTCCTCTGCACTCTGGATAAATCTGGCCTTTCAGAATTAGATTAGATCAGACTCAGCTGTAGTGGGTGGATAATCATCTGCTTTATAAGTGAGGGG
Source organism: Phyllostomus discolor (assembly GCF_004126475.2). NCBI lineage: Eukaryota > Metazoa > Chordata > Mammalia > Chiroptera > Phyllostomidae > Phyllostomus > Phyllostomus discolor. The sequence continues at coordinate 57,099,806 of NC_040906.2, forward strand.
AATCTGAAAAGTCTCCCTACTTATTCTTTTAGATATCCTCCATGGAATGATACCATGTTACCTGACACTGTCGACTGTTTTTTAGTATTTAAAACAGAGATACTTCTTAACACTAGGGCATAAATTAAAGGATCCAGGTTAAGAATTAAGAAGTGTATCACTTAAGACAGGGGTCCCCAACCTCAGGGCCACAGACCATTACCGGTCCAGGCCTGTTAGGAACCAGGCTGAACAGCAAGAGTTGAGCTTGTACGTAATACTCTTGAATCATCCCCAAACCACCCCCCCCAACCAGGAGGTGGAACCAGGTCTGTGGAAAAATTGTCTTCCATGAAAATGGTCCCTGTTGCCAGAAAGGTTGGAGACCACTGACTTAAGAGGATGAGAATGCTATCCTCCCCACATTTCTCAACTTTTCTAAATCCCAGCAGAATTTAAGATTTTGCTCAAATGCCTCCTCCTTTGCAAGGAGGCCTTCTCCAGTTGACCATAATTTTCCTTTTCTGCAAGACTGTGGGTCTGATGATTCATAGAAGGAACAATGCAAATGTAAATAACCGCTTTTTAACAATTAGAACTGACTGATGTTGGGATGGGGTACTCTGGGACTCAGTGAGCCTTCTGTGCCTAAAACAACTTAGAGGCCGAGCCAACAAATACCCACAATGTGGTAGGAGAAGTTCATATACTGCATAAAAATTTAACTTGGTGATCTTTAAGGTCTCCCCTAATGCTAAGTGTCTAGATACTGCCGTGGGTGCTCTAATGGAATAAAATACAGGGCTATATGGAACTCCGTTATTATTTATTTTTACATGTTCTTAAAATTTTTTCTAAATAAATATTCAACAGCATAAGACCAGTGATCACTTATTTCTTTTCAATGCTTAGACCACCTTGCACAAAATAAGTATTCAAAAAAAGTTATGGATTGAACCATGACAGCATGTTTTGAAGGGAGGTTAAGAAAGGGAAGGGAGGACGGCTGGAGACAACAAAGCAGATATGGAGCTGCCCCACAAAGCACCAGACCTCTAGGGATTAGGTCACACAGTAGGGTGGGAGCTCACCAGGCATCAGGGTTCCTGTAACAACGGCACGTATCCTCCTGTGAAATAAAATATAAACAGAGCCACTTCAAAATGGAGTCGGAGCTGTCATCCCAGAGGAACTGCTCACGCGTCTTACTCCTCAAACCTTTGGAATGTTTAAACCGGGAAAAATAACCCTTGGACTGGGTCAACATTGTATTCCAAACTGCTGTTTGCAAAGCTAACAGGAAAGCAGACATTCTGACTAACAGACTGAAAATTAAAGACATTCTTTAGGGTGAGTGCCACCATGCACAGCTGAAGAATAGCTTAGCTTATTTGCACCTATAGAAATTCCTTCCTTGACTTAACACCAACAGAAATTCCTCCCTTCTATTCATGTGATTTTCCCCCTTTTCTTTCTCATAAAAACTCCTTACCTTCACACCTCTAATCTGAACACTATTTGGGCTTCTGCCTGAATCAGTGCTTTTCAAACAGCTCTTCTTTTATTATCTCAAACAAACGCTTTTTGCCTCTCACTTTGGCCTTTTATTTTTAGGTTAACACTACCTTTGGGTGTGTGCAGGAATTGTTGCTGGCACTGCTGACAAGAGGCAAGATCAGTTCTCGTTCTCTTCCTTCTTGTTCCCTTTGATTGCAGAAAATCCCCTGAAAGCAGCACAGAATCCTGTCACAGACAAGATGAAAACAAATGCATCAGACTCATATTTGAGTTCACAGATGTGGAGCATCTATTGGTGATAATAAGCTGGGAGTTGGTTACATTGCCTTGACCCAAAAAGTATGATCTGTGGGCCATCAGCACTGGCGTCAGCTGGGAGCTCTTTTAGAAATACAGAATCTCAGACCTCACCCCAATCCTACTGAACCAGAATCTGCATTATAGCAGGAGCCCCAGGTTGTTTTGTTCAAATTTGAGATGCACTATTGCATAGAGGGCCTTGTCCTTCGGGAGGAAGGCTTATCGGAATCAGCTAGGAAACACTTAAATAAGAAACCACTTCCTGGAGAGTCTATTTTCCTGCACCAGGGCTTCTGTTACCAATGAAAACATGCGATAACACATTTCTAGGGGATTTGGTAGGGGAAACTATTGTAAATCATTGATTCATGGCTGTAACACTTCAGCCGATTTCTGTTTGTTGTAGGTTTTTTCCCCCAGAATGATCATCACGTATTCAAAAAAATGATTTTTTCCAACATTGTCTAAAATTCAAACGCACTAGCACACTTAGCTACACCTTTTCTTTAGATCATAGTGGCAATTTCTTTTTAACTGTGGTAGAAACAGTGCTACAAATGAAGAACTTTTTTCTTTTTTTTAATTTTATTTTAATCATTATTCAAGTATAGTTTTCTGTCCTTCATTCCCATTCCATCCCACCCACCCATCCCTCCCCACCCACCCACCCATCCCTCCCCACCGCCCTCCCATTTCCACCCCTCCTAGTTTTTGTCCATGTGTCCTCTATATTTGTTCCTGTAAACCTTTCCCATTCTCCCCTGAAATTCCCTCCCCTCTCCCCTCTGGTCACTATCAGCCTGTCCTCTATTTCAGTGTCTTTGACTATATTTTGCTTCTTTGTTTGTTTTGTTGTTTAGGTTCCTGTTAATGGTGAGATCATATGGTATTTGTCTTTCACTGCCTGGCTTATTTCACTTAACATAATGCTTTCCAGCTCCATCCATGTTGTTGCAAAGAGTAGGAGCTCCTTCTTTTTTTCTGCTGCATAGAATTCCATTGTGTAAATATACCATAGTTTTTTGATCCATTCATTTACAAATGAAGAACTTTTAAGACATTGTATTGATTTCTTATTTAAACATAAAAAGTCCTAATGAGTACATTAGAAAGTTATTAGCATGAGAAAGTGCTTCAAAGTTTTTATCTTATCTGTCATCAAACAATTGGGGGTGGAGGGTGGAGAGAAGTACCACAGCAATAAATATTTGAAGTCTAAACATAGTATCTATATTTAGATGCATCAAGAAGACAACTTAATAGATAAATATATGAAAGTTATCAAAACTTTTCTTAATGTTGCCTCTATATTAAGTGGTTAATTGAATAAAATATCTTCTATCATAAGACATGTTCTTCAACTAGACTGAAGAACAGCTTAAAATAGATTTTAGTTTAATACAGAGGAACACATAATTATGTTGTTAATATTAAAAGGTTAATGAAAGAAGCATGCTCTATTGAGAACCAAACAATAAGTTAGTTTTGGAGTTTAATTTAAAATTTGTGACAGTCTAGTATTCACCAAAGGAAGAATATTGTTCATTCATACTTCAAGAACTCTTAACCAAGAGGGTGAGCCACAAAAAGTCCTATCTAGGAGAAGGCCGCTCGCATTTTCTTAGTCATTAGTGAGACTGGGCATGAGTCCAAAGCTGGAAGGGTGAATCTCAACCTCATCCTTATTTCTATAAGCAACTGATTTAAATCTTCTGATCTCATTTCCTCCAACTGTAAAATGAGGAAATCATTATATGCTAGGTTACTGTGAGTATTTTTCCTATGTTATTGATAATTTGAATTATTGTGCACTGTATTACATTTACTTACTTTTCCCATTGGGGTTTTTGCTTTTTTCTCAATGAATTAATAATAAATATCATCCTTCTATAAATAATAATGTGTGAACTAACTTAAAAAATAAATTTGGTATTTACCTTTTGACTTTGTTAGTGATTATTTTACCTAAATGAAGTTTTTCATTTTACATAGCCAAATATATTGTTTTTAAGATTTTTCAATAACTTTTTTAAGGTCACATTGTTTTTCATTTAATTAACCAGGAACTCAAAATCTTATTAGAAGCAAGATGCCTTGTCAATTTAAGTGATAATACTTTATACAGATTATCTTCTAGCTCTGAATTAACTACAACTCACTCATGTCTTTTAAAGTATTTTTTATTGTAAAATTATAAAGTATACATTGTAAATAAAAGTGAAATGATGTAGCATAAAGGGAAAATTAAAATCACCACACTGATAACATTTTGGTTTATTACTTTCTAGTCATTTTTATTTGGGAAAAATACTATTGTATGACATAATAAGAAATATATATTTGGTCTTTGCCTGCAGCTCCCGATCCAGAATTCCTAAAAGCCTTGGAATTTTCTAAGTGATAAGGATTCTAGGAGCATTGCTTGTTCTAATATTTAGTCTTTGATTGAAATTCTTGACATAAGAGTCTCTAAGACCCCTGGAATCTCTGGAGTGATTAAGAATGCCTTTTTGTATGCTAATCTAATGACTGATGGCTAGAGGCACCTAGATAGTTTTAAGTTGGGAGTTAGTCACCAGACAGACCAAGGCAGAATTTGAAGGTTGAATTTCTGTTCTCTGGAGAGAGGGAGAGAGCTGGAGATTGAATTAATCATGAATGGCCAGTGATTTCATCTATTTCTTCCAAGTAACAGGACTTCCATAAAAACTTTAAACAACAGGGTTTGAAAAGCTTCCTGATTGGTGAACACATTAGGTGTGGGAGGGTAGCATGCAAGGAGAAGGCATGGAGTTCTGTGCCACCCACCACACATAGTAGCTTGCTCTGGGCATCTTGTCCATTTGACTGTTTCTGAGTTGTATCTTCCATAATAAACCAGTAATAGTGTGTGAACTGTTTTCCTGAGTTCTGTGAGCTGGCCTGAAGAGGGGATTGTGAGAACCCCTGATATTAGCTGGTCGGTCATAAATTCAGGGGGGCTTGGACTTATAACTGGCATTGAAAGTGCCAGTCCTTGGAGGACTGAGCCCGTAGTTTGTGGGATCTAATGCTAACTCCAGATGGATAGTGTCAGAATTGAATTTTAGGACACCCAGAGAATTAGTCAGGATGGGAACACACACACACACACACACTTGGAGACTTAAGAAATGTCATGATGTCAGGGAAACAGGTTTTCTTTTAGCTATGTGTAAAGTTGTGGTTGTTTGCATTGACACCTGCCTGTGGTGCCGTCCACGGGAACACACCACCGCACGTGCATTAACACACACGACTCATTTAGGACTTTAGCGTCATAGACTAAAACATTTGAAAAGGCTCAGATTCTCGAACGCAGTGTGGGAAAACTTCAGAATACAAATTATATAGCGTTGAGGTAATTTGCAAGTACGCAGTATCACATTTCTCAATAAGCTTGGCACAAGTTTAAAGCCTTAATCAGTCTGTTCTTGGATTGCTTCTCTTTTATTACCTTGGAGGCAGCTGGCCACTCCTTTGGTCTTGACCCAAGGTCACTGTCCTTTCTTGCTGGGCCTACCATATCTCAGGTGTCCTGTGAACTTTACTTCTACATGTTTCCTAACCCCTAGAGAACCAGGATCCTTTCCTGCCTGGGGCCTGTCACACTCACATGGAAACTATTCAAGTGTGAGCTGAGACTTTCTGACCAAACTTCCTCTGGAGTCTGGGCAATGGCACAATTGACCCAAGCTAAGGCATGTTCCCATAATGAATATGTTTTAGGTTTCTTTCAATTATTTTACTTTTCTCCTCTCTTCTTTCTGTGCTTCAAATTTTTTTAAAGAAATTGTATTATCCCCCTTCTCTACACTACTAATCACATACACCAAAGGATTCCCCTACCACCCTCAACTCCAAATCCCATCACAATTTCTATCAATATGCCCAAGCTGAAAATGCATTCTTGCACTCAGATATATGAACCCTTTTGAAAGACACAAAACATGGAGAATTACATTTCCCAACATAAATGTGGATTTGTGGCAGTTTTGTGACAACCATGTATAACAAACATCCCTAAGGATCAACCAGATTCCTTTGGATCCTCCGTTCAGAAGACTGACCTTGAATTTGGAGAGCCCCTTTTGTCTTTATTCTTTATATAGAGAAATAGAAATGATTGAGAGGCACTACATTCCTGGAAAACCCATCTGCCAAGCTCTGACTTGTGTGGGAGTTTGACAGCCCAGCCTTGGCCTCAAAGTGAAACAAATCTGAGATGTAATTTATGTTCCTAGGTACCTTGTAGAATCTGTCTGAGGCTGAGAAGTCACCTGAAATTTCTCTACTTTCTAGTTTTCCTCTTTTTTTCAGTCCTGCTTCCTCCATTCCCTCACCTGCTCCCAGGAGCACATCCTTAATAAACCTCAAATGTTTGTTATGTGAATCCTCATCTCCGGGTCATCTTGTTTGTTATGTGAATCCTCATCTCTGGGTCATCTTCTGAAGAATTTAGCCAAAGAGATCTTACCATACAATGCCAACATTAAATTGCCATCAATCTCTTGAATTCTGCAAATCTGATCATCCCAGATTTACCAAAATTTGGAAGGAGAAAGTTTGTACCTCCATTCTAGCCCCTAAAAATCTAGAGATAAAATTCTCCCTTGCTAATTTTTTAGATTGTATTATTTTCTTGGGTGATAACTTCTTTTAAAACTCATCTTCAATTACATATTTTTAAGAATCAAACTTACTTGTGTGAGTTTTATCTTTAGTATTGATTGCCAAGAAAAAGTAAGGATAAAATTTGTACATACACTAACTAACCTGAATATAATCTTTTGACCGGAGTCTTTGCTCTTAAATATTCTGGATTGTTTTTTTTGATACCACAAGGTTCAGAAATGTGATCAGTTCCAGAAGCCATTTCAAACAAATGGCTTTGGTCTAAGTCAAACTCTAATATGTTTCCAAGTTTATTATATAATATTTATATTTAACTATTTATATAATATTTCATATTTTAATTTTTCACTGAATATTATGTTCTTAAAGCTTTTTATATTACAAATATACTTTCAAGTACATCAAAATCATATTAATTGACACATTTTATGAATATATTAAATTTTAATTAAATTGTATTAAATTTTATGAATTTTATTAACTGACACACATTTTTATTAATTTTATTAAATTTTATCTTTCTGAACTATGAATATAAACATTAGAAACATTTTTAAATCTATTTATAAAAATCTGGAAAGAAATACACCAAAACATTCTATTTATATTGGAATTTTTTTCTCCTTGTGTGTGTATGTATGAATATATATTTTAAGATTTTATTTATTTATTTATTTTTATAGAGGGGGAAGAGAAGTAGGGGAAGACGGTGAGAAACATCAATCATTTGCCTCTTACACACACCTCAACTGGGGACCAAACCTGCAACCTAAGCAGGTGCCCTGACTGGGAATCAAACCAGCGAATTTTCACTTTGTGGGACGATGCTCAGACAACTGAGCCACATTGGGCAGGGCTCACCTTGTCTGTATTTTTGAAATTATTATAAAAGTATTTTACTTTCACAATGATAAATTTTAAACACAATTTGGACAATGGAATCAAAGAAAAGAAAAATGTTTAAAAAGCAAACCTTCCTAAAATATATAAGCTTGTGTAATTTTTACAGATTTTTCAGGGTATCTTCTACACCAGTCCATAAAGAAAAATTTCCAGGCTATGGCTATTTATATTGAAAATCACAAGCTATGTTTCCTCCACCTAGTTGATTGATTAATACTACAGCACAATTCACATATACTAGGCAAATAATATTTTATGGTAAAAAATATATATAACTTATATTTAGCTTGTGTTCATTAACTGATTAAGCAAGATATTTTACAATAAGCATTGCTGGGATATGGGGAAGGCTTTTTGGCACTTATATTACATACAGAAATTCAAAATTCATATTCACATGTAAAAACCCTAGTCAAAAAAGAAATACCTACTTACATAAGCAGATTGAACATTAAACAGGAGGAAGATTTAAGAATTTAATATTTGTCTTCCCTAAATGCAAACATTGATATAATAATGATTTATGTTTGAGATTTATACTTATCATAAGTTGGCTATCATTTTACATATTTAGTCACTGCTTTTAATATCACAGTTCTAAGGAAAGCTTTTAGAAAGTGTTTTATATGCTGCTGAGTACATTTGACTTCAATTCCAGACTCCTTGTTCTTCAAATGCAAACATGACTTAATCCATTGGAAAGACTATAGAGACTTATGGAGCTAATTTAAGAAATAGAGCACTTCTACCAAGAAAAAGGTTATGTTCTCATATCAACACTAGATAAATAATGACTTAGTGTTGATGTAAGAATTTTAGTCAGTAGTAGGAAAGGTTCCACAATTATTCTTCCCTTAAATTTGTTTTGGATAAATTAAACATGTTACATGTCTGTATCAAAACACAAAAAAAAGCACTAAAATATCTTAAATAGCAAAATATTATCAAATCTTATCTCTCAATTTTCACTCAGTAATCACTTTCATAGTATTTCTGTTATCCAGCTGTTCTCTCATCCAAAAGCAAAAGCATAGCAAGAATGGGCATCATCCTTAGTAACAAATTAGACATCAGCTAAAGCTTCATACAAAAACAACAACAACAACAGCAACAAAAGGATGATTTAACATGGGACTGGCTACCAGAGAAAGATGTTCTGGATAGTCTGTCTCAGGGGTCTAAATGATGTAATAACTGGCAGTGTGTTGTAGCCTCCTCTGGATTCAAGCTGAACTGTGACTTTGCTTGAAGGTCCTTCCAATCACATGAGCCTGTGATTATTCATGGAGGCAAGTTTCATATTATCTACAAAATTAAACCCCTACAACTTTAGCTTTATAGAAAAAGTGAGACAAATTTACTTTCCAGGAAATGATTTAAGAAGGAAAAATATTTATGAGGTACTAGACAGTGATGTCTTGCAATGCAAGGTACAATAAAACAAATGAGCTTTTCTTCATCTAAAAGGAATTTTTATTGATTAAAATTAAATATATAAATAAACATGTACATTAATGAGGTATTTGAAGGGAGAGTTAACAGTTTAATAACATGTAATTAATGATGTCTTGCATGAGTCAACACAAGAAAAATCATTGTGAATGAACTCTGAATTGAAAAAAGGCAGGCTGAAATGTCACCAGTAATTATTTTGGCTACATAAAATCTGAAGCAATGAAAAAGGTTTCAAAGTTCTTCCACAGAATCCATGGGACTCAATATAATTCTTTTCTTTTTGATACTGAGGATATGTTTTTATTGCTTTAGGAGACAGAGGAAGGGAGGGAGGGAGGGAGAGAGAAACATGGATATGAGAGAAACATTAATGGGTTGTCTCCTGTATGTTACCTGACCAGGCCTCAAACCTGAAACCTAGGCCTGTGTCCTGACCAAGGAATCGAACTCACAACCTTTTGGTGTATGGGACAATGGTCCAACAAACTGAGCCACCCATCCAGGCCTCAATATAATTTCTATGCAATGAAGCCTTGGGAAGAATTATAGCAATAACATTATTCTAGTTGTAGTCAGCATGCATATCCCACCTTTGCCTAACTTGTAAAGCAATTAAAAACAAAAACAAAAGCTTTTTCTTGAGTTATTCTTGTAATTTTGATCAGCTATATCTATTCTATAAAAACATACACTTTTTCCTAACATATTTTTTCATGCTTATTTTCTGATCAACCAGTAAATATTTCTTATACAAGAGGGAACTAAAAAGAAAACAGGAATTGTCTTCTGAAAGGCAGGCTTTCTAGTACAGACTTCCCCCACTAGACGAGTGTTCTAGGAACCCATCTGTATCAGTGTACTAGCTGGCATTGTTATGAGAGGCTGCATGCATTTGGCTTCAGTGAATTTTTTTTTTGAAGACTCTTTCAATGTGTTTGCCCATTTCATGATGGGTGATTTACAAGTCCACCTGCCCACACCCCACTGAGTGTCCAGTAGTTTTTGACCAAAAACAGCATAAACTCCATGCCCTACCCTCTCTATTCACCCATCTCACCCCAAGCAACTTTTTGTTTTGTTTCCCTGGATGAATAAAGTCCTCAAAGGGAAATGTTTGGCTGATATGGAAGATGTGAAACACAAAACAGTAGAAGTACTAAAAGGCATCTAAGTCAATGATCTCAAAAACTGTTTTGAGCTGTGGACAAAATGTCTCAAAAAGAACATTGCATTAAATGGAGAGTACTTTGAAGGTGACTGAGGTTTAAACATGTAAGAATAAATACACAATTTTTATAAATAAATTCTGTTTTGGGGGTCCCCCCTAATATTTACACACTGATTAATCTTTCTTATTTCTAGAAATATGAATGCAATTAGATGGGCCAAAGACAGTGCTAAGCTTTCAGCCTGTCCCTTATTTATTAATCATATATATGAAACATCTAAGACATTTCGCTAGTTAAGAGCAGCACTTACATTAAAACCCTGTTGTGGACCATTGCCATGGAGTGAAATGTAAAGCACCCTGTGGACCATGCGTTTCTCAGCGTGTTAAAACCCGTTGTAGCATTTGCTTAGCTTTTGCTCTTTGTTCAAATACAAGCACAGAAGTTCTGACTTTTAGCTCATAAATATCCATTGACAATTTCCTTTGCCCTACACCTCTCTCTACTACTTAGAGATTCACCTCAGATGCCTCTCTCCACTTTCATCTGAGGAGGGCCCTTTGTTGCTCTGGCTGCCCACCAAATTTGCCCAGCAGAAGCCAAAACAAACAGCACCATTGACAGACATTACCAAATGTTTGTCACTTTGCCAGAAGCTTCAGCAGGGGGTGTCTAGTGGTAAGTTGAGTCTAACATATGAGACTTTGTGGGGATCTCCACTGGAGGATTAGTGCTCATAAACAGGAAGTGAGAATAATTTCAGGATGACTTTTCTGACTCACTTATGAGCTTACCCATGGCCTTGAGTATTAAAGAAGTAAAGACAAGGTTCCTTAAAAAGGAGACTGTTAGGCAAATAAATGGCTGCCCAGTTATATCAGGAAAGCAATAGTACTCCAAACACACTGGGTTCTGCCTGACCACTAAAAACCCATGGGGCAATATTTTTCAGTAATGAAGGACTTCACTAACAATGGAAAACCACGGGAGGGCTTTGAGAACTGAAACTGAGTCATTAAAAGGTTATTCTGACAGCTCTGCAGAATGCAGACTGAAGAGGTCAAGAATGGGAAGGAGGAGATGAGTCCAGAGTCCGTTCTATCAGTACAGGTAAGAGAAGATGGCAGCTTGGTTTAAGGTGCTGGCATGTGGGTGACAGATCTAAGAAAACAGTGTTTCCTTTTACAAGAGTTTATCTGAGGACCTCATGGTAGCAGCGCTAATTATAAAGGCCACTTCTAATACCCCAAAATACAACTATGTCATCTATATGTAACAGTGTACCTAGTAGCTCACCTCCCTGTGCTTCAACTTTGTCTTCCATAAAATGGGCTAACAGTTGTACTTACCTCATCAGGTCGTTTTGAGAATTAAAAGCATTAATGCATGTAAAGCTCTCAGAGTTTTGCACATAGAAAGTATAAATACAGGCATTATTATTAACTTTCTATATTCTTTCCTAGAGTGACAAATGGGAGGGCATAAATCAGTCTTTCAGAATTTACATTAATCATTACATTTCACATTATAATGCAAAAAGAAGGTACAAAGACCATTTTGCTTTATTCCATTGGCAAATATTAGTTGATCTCTGATGAGCCAGTCCTACTGACTGGCTCCGGTTTTGCAGCACTATGAAAGTCCCTAGTAGTAAACAAAATTCAATTTAGTTCATGACTGATTCGTGCCCTCAGAGTCAAAACACAGGAGTCTTTGAAAGACACAAGCAAGCTATCGTCATCCTAACAGAGCTTTCCCTGCAGGGAGAAGTTAGCATATTTCTTCCCTTCTCTCCTTGCATCCTAGGGAATCTCCAACAGTACCTGTCTCTCCTGCATGGCTCCAGCTCTTGCTAGATAGCACTGCCCACACTGGTCCTTGCCTCTAGCAACCACTTGCCCACCTCTCATCAGGGAGTTAGCTTCAACCTGTGTCCAGCTTCTGGTTTCTGGTCCCCGTATGTTCATCTTTTGTCCTTCCAGCATGAGTAGCCTTCAACTGATGGGAAAACTCAAGAGTTGAAAAATTTTTTGCTTTAATTTATACATAATAGGCTTGATAATTAATGTATGTAAACAACTATTGTTCCAGGAACTGGAATTTATGACTGTACCTACCCTGACTTCAGGAGACCCACAAGCAATTTCACCTTTGTGTCCTAGGAGGACTGCAAGCAATCAATATAGTTTCTGAGCCATTGTGCTCAAGGGAGGTAACTTCCACAGACCAGGATGCAGATAAAGAATCACCAGTCAGCAGATGAAAGGATGCTTAGGAAAATCACTGTACTATAGCTTTTATATGATAAACCTTTTCCCTCAATTCCAAACCCCTTACCTATACTTTTCTTCTCTTCATGAAAAAGGTTGGCTTGAGATGTCTTGTAAGATGGTCTTTAGGGTATATAACACTATCTTCTCAGATCACTGTACTTCTGAATCAAGTACCCATAAAGATTCAATCCTTGTCTCTATTTACCAGTTCTGGTAGTGATAGGTAGCATGAACACTGACTTTTGTGGTTTCCTATTCTAGCAGTTCCTTCTGGGACAGCTTCAGGACTCTCCAGTAAGCCTGGGTATTTAGCGGGGAGTCCCATTGGCTGCCTGGACTGGGGAGGGGACCCTGGATGGACTGGGGAGGGGACCCTGGATGTAGACTTGGAGACTCCCTAGCAGCTGCCAAGTGATTTAACTTACGAACTCCTTCTCTGACTCTCAGCACTACCCATCGCCTTCACTTTGAATTGAATCACTGTGCTTTCTTGTTAAGGATTATAGTCCCCTACAACTTAGATTTCTTGTCAGGAATTAAGGTGCTTTCTGGTTTGGTTTGTGAGATATTACAGAGCTCTGTCTGGTAGAATTGGGGTGGGGAGAGCCCTTTGGGATGAATTTTGGCTGATTGATCAACCTATGCTTATAAACCTATGACTAAAATTAAGTTGATTTTTATGGTAATACTGCTTGGCTTTTGTATAACCTGGACTCAAGAGAGCACTGGCCACTGAACAGGTCTTTAAAGTACTCTACTATACTGCAATTAGAGTTATTTTGTCAAAGATCTGGGAAATGGGACAAACACCTTATGTATAAGCTTTTATGACTTAGCACAATAAAGATTCAAGATTAAAAGGAAATAGATTAGGGGCCCAGAGAAAAGGGACTTTTCCTGTGTCAGGAAGGCTCCTGACCTTAGTCGCCTTCACTTTGAATTGAATCACTTAGTCCCCTTACAGGGACTAAGATTTTGGCTGCCGCAAGCATGGCTAAGATTTTGGCTGCTGCAAGCATGGTTAGGGTTTCCACAGCCCTTTCTGCCCTGGAGGATCTTCTTCCTTACTTGGCTAATGGAGCCAAATCAGGTGAGCCTGAACAGGTCTCTCCATACTGAACCCATAGGGTACAAAATTCTGTGGAGAACTAGTTCCTACTGGGGCAGAGCAATACCCAAAGATTTCCAGTGGGAGTAGAGGCAGAGGGCTGTCCTACTGGATATTAGTGGGCACATATTCCATTTTCCACATCATATCAAACTGGAAAATCTCAAATCCTTCTCATTGGATGATTCTACTAAATTGACTGACTTAGTTACATCAGTTTTTGCCACCTACTATCCCAACTGGGCAAACATACAAGCCTTACTAAATAGCTTGCTTACAAGTTGTTGGTATGAAATGAGGAAAATGAGAGGCTTGGAGACTGCATTAAAAAATCCAGATGGGGCTCCTGACCCCACAAAGGCAATACCTTTAACCAAGGCCAACTGGGACTCTAATGAGATAGTCTTCCTCCTTTAGAACATTATAAAAGGTGCATCCTCGAGGGCCTGAAGAAAGGAGTCCCTAAGCAGAAAAGTCTGAATATGGTATAGGCAATGCAACAAAAGCCCACAGAAGACCACTCTGGCTTTCTTGAAAGCATCTACCAGGCCTATAGAAAATACACTAATGTAGATCCACTAGCCCTTGACAATATTAGAACGGTGATATGACCTTTGTTTCTTAAAGTGCACCTAACATGAGAAAGAAACTTCGGAAGTTAGAGAAAAGAATAGGCATGAATTCTTCCCAGTTAGTAGACGTTGCCTTCAAATTTTATAATAATGGAGAACAACAACAATGAAAAGGCCAAAGCAGCCATTATTTTCTGGAAACAGGCTTCAGGGCAATTCCATTGGCAGGCAAGAGGCTCCCAACCCCTATCTAAAATGTTTGCCACTGATCAACATACGTATTGAAAAGGAAAGGGTCACTGAAAAAATGAATGCCCAAAGTGAGCGGAAAGGAGGTGTCAGTGCCAAAGAGTCTGAGAATTATGCTGGGAAAAGGAAATAGCTCCAATGATGAGTGATGGGGCCCAGAGGTTCTATTATTACAACAACGAATTAAAGTCACACCCTCAGGAACTCCGGGGAAAGCTAACAGCAGGGGGACTAATTGTATACTACTTGATACCAGAGTGACATGTTCTGACGTCAGTACAATTCTGTCTGAGTCCTTGTGGCAGGCTTTAACTGTAACTGGAATTTCTGAAGGCCCTGAAAGCCAATTTTTCTTGAAGCCATTAGAATGTGCTATGGGAGATATGTTTTTCGCTCATAAATTTTTATATATTGTTGCGTGTCCAATTCTTCTTCTGGAAAGGGACATGCTGTCTAAACTTCATGTTCAAATCACTTTCTCTTCAGGTCTCTCCATACCATCCTTGGCAGTTCCTTATGAAACCATGGGAGAAGAGAAAAAATGACTCTGGCCAGAAGAAATCAAGAAACAGGTAAACCCCATTGTTTGGGCTGCTGGAAGGTCAGGGAGGGCTAAGCAAGCACCCTTTGTTAAAGTTAACCTCAAGCCAGGATGGGGACTCCCAATAAAAGACAATAGTCCTTGCAGAAAGAGACCCTAGAAAGAATTTGTCCCGAAATTCAGAAGTTTCAGGAATATGTACTTATTCAGCTCTGCCATTCCCCATACAATACCCCCACTCAAGAAAACCCACTCAAATGAGTATCAATTTGTATAGGATATAAGGGCCATAAATGACATTGTACAAGACATTTGCCCAACTGTCCCAAATCCTTATACTTTGGTGAACAACATAGCCAGAGACAGCCTCTGGTATTCAGTATTGGACTTAAAGGATGACTTCTTTTGCATTCTGGTTGATCAAGGCTCTCAGCTGCTTTTGAAATTGCTGGCTTTTGGCCCTGGCTGCTGTGGCTCAGTGGATTGAGTGCCAGCCTGCAAACCAAAGGGTTGCCAGTTTGATCCCCAGTCAGGGCACATGCCTGGGTTGCAGGCCAGGTTCCCATTTGGGGGTGTGATAGAGGCAACTGATTGGTGTTTCTCTCCCTCCCTATCTCCCTCCTTTCCCCCTCTCTCTAAAAACAAATAAATGCATAAAATATTTTTCAAAAAAGAAATTGCTTGCTTTTGAATGGCAGGACTGAGAATCTTGGGAAGACTCAGTATGGCTGGACAGTCATACCACGAAGTTTCAAGAACTCCCCCACCATTTGGGGGGAACCCCTGAGCCAGGACTTAAAGGATATAAAACTGTAAGGAAGAACTCTGTTACAAAATGTAGAAGACCTCTTGATTACAGGGACATCATCCAACAATGTTTAACTAACACTATAGCTATCTTGAACCATCTGACATCTTGTGGCTATAAAGCATCAGCACAGAAGGCCCAGATTTGCCAATAAGCAGTTAGGGTTTTTTGGGTTCCTGCTTGATCTTGGCAAAAGGAGTTTTACTAGAAACAGAAAAGAAATCATAATTAAAGCGAGAGCTCCTGATACCAGGAAACAGTTAAGAGGATACCTGGGAATGTCTGGCTATTGCTGCATTTAGATTCCAAACTTTGGGCTCATTGCTAAACTACTGCATGAACTTCTGAAAGGGCCAGAATATAGCCCTTTAGAATGGACAAAGGAGTGCACTCAGGCTTTGAGTCCCTGAAAGTGCACCTGGCTTCTGCACCAGCTTTGGAACTCCCAACCTGCTAATTCCTTTTCATTATATGTTCATGAAAGGCAGGGTGTCGCCCCAGGAGTCCTCACCCAAATGCTTAGTGACATTCTGCAACCCATCTCATACTTGTGAAATTAACTAGATTACACTGTCCAGCGGTGGCCAGCCTGCTTAAGAACTGTGGCAGCCACTTGTGAGTTTTTACAGGAAGCTGAAAAGTTTTCTTTGGGACAGCCTATCACCAGATATGCACCCACCAAGTGTTGAGCCTGCTGAAACAAAAAGGAAAATTGTGGCTCACTGCTGGAGGAATAGGCAGGTGCCAAGCAATTCTTCTCAACACTCCCTACATCTCCCTCAAAACTTAAGTTAAATCCTACTTCCTTTCTCCTGGATCCTGACTCAGCCACACTAATGCATGACTGTGCTGAAATAATTGATGAAATTTGTTCTAGCAGAATTGATTTACAGGACCATCTTCTAGAAGAAGCAGACTAGACCCTATATGCAGATGGAAGAAGTTATAGGGAACAGAAAGTCTGGGTATGTGGTTGTGACTCTTGAAGGAATAGCAGAGGCCAAGGCATGATTGCCAAGAACCTCTGCTCAGAAAGCTGAACTGATTGCATTGACAACAGCACTGGAATTGTCACATGTAAAGAGACTAAATGTGTATACTGACTTGAGGTACAATTTCCTAATCTTGCATGCACATGGATCCATCTGGAAGGAAAGAGGATTGTTATCCTCCAATAAAAAGGAGGTTAAGCATGCAGTAGAAATTTTAAAATTATTAGAAACCATTCAGGTACCTTTACAGATGGCAGTTATGCACTGCCTGGGGCATCAGAAAGAGGACACTGAAGTGGCCAGAGGAAACAATCTGGCTGATTGAGCAGCAAAAGAGGCTGCTAAAGGAACACTTAGAATGCCTTTAGTACCTGTTCTGGACTTGTCACAATTTGACCCAGAATATATGACTGCAAACTTGGAGAAAACTGACAGCTGGGATTTTGATGAAGAAGATTCTGGTAATAGATGGAGAAAGTATAAGAAAAGAGCTATACTGCCCCCTGAACATGTAGCAGAGCCAGAATGAAGCATTTGCATGAGGTTACTTACTTTGGAAGGGACTCATTAACCACCTATATTAAACTGTGGCTCACAGATCCTGGAATTTCTAAAGCCATATGAAAAATAATTGCTAGATGTGTTGTGTGCCAGAAGAACAACCCCAAGACAGATCTACTGCAAAAGAAAGGAGGAAAAGAATACCAAAGACGGTGCCTGTTTGAGGACTGGCAAAAAGACTTTACCCAGATGCCGAGGGTCTGAGGGTGGAAATATTTGTTAGTCTTTGTTGACACCTTTTCAGGATGGGTAGAAGCCTATCCCACTAGAATGGAGAAATCGTCGGAGGTAACAAAAGTCTTACTGAAAGAAATAATTATTTGCTTTGGCCTCCCTGGCAGTGATAATGGACATGTTTTGCACGGGGAAAGTTAGTAAATTTTTAGGAATCAAGTGGAGACTACACACAGCATGGAGACCTCAGATTTCTGGGAAGGTAGAAAAGATAAATCACACCTTGAAGAAAAATACAGTCAGGTTGTGTCAAAAAACTCATCTCCATTGGGATCAAGTTTTACCTGCTGAGAATAAGGGTGGCTCCATGAATTGGGATTCAATTGAGTCGTTATTAAATTGTATAATATTTAAGTCAGAATTAGCTATAATTAACAACCTTGCTTGTGCTCTCCCCCACACTCTGTGACATTCCTTTGAGCCTGGATATAAGGTGCTACCAAAGACCTGGAAGATGATTTCCCAGAGAGCCAGAGAGAAGAAAAGTGGACTGCAATTGGAACATGCTGCTCATCACCCACCCCACCCACAGTGAAATCAGCAGTTACAAAAACTTGGATTCATCATATCGGAAGAATAAAGACAGCAACAGACAATGGACAATGGACCACCGAACCACAAGAGGACCTGAAAGTCGTGTTTGGAAAACAATGACATTTTTTTCACTACTTTTTGTTTAACCCCATGTTGTGGAGAACTTATTCCTTCAAATGAGATAAAAATATTTAGGTACATTTAGCAAAAATTATTCTAAACATTTCTTACTTGTCTTTCAGGAAGAACCTATGTTGAACAAACTCTTTCATTTCATATCTTATAGATGATTATACTCCCCTGGAAAGCCTTCAAAATTATACTTTTTTAGCCTTCAAAAAAGTACTTTGTTTCAGCATGTGAATAATACCATAATCTACTCAAATATTTATGATTGGGACCTGTGGTAACTCTAAAGGACAGGGGAGTGTTTTCCTTAAAATTCACTAATGTAGCCCCAGCTGGAGAGTGTGTTAGTTTTGTCAACTGTACTAAAAACTGTTTTATGCATTCAGCAGATGTGGAGATGAATTGCAACACCCCCACTAATGTATCTTATACCTTTGGTCACATCACATTGCCTGCAGTGTGGTGTCTAGTATGTGGAAGGACTGTTTATGCTCTAGCACACAGTTCTGGGAGACTATGCTGTCTAGGAAGACTGATGGTGCTTATGTCTCAGAAGACTCACACCACCCGGGCTCCTTGGTAACTGTCACTTGTTCCTGATGGTTACAGTGATTTGCACCTTTTGAGCCCTGCTGAATATACATCTGTGACTATATTTATAGTGCCAGTCATGGTAACCTCTTTGAATATACAAATAAGTAGATTAGCCTGCACTATAGTAAAAGCTTTGAGTGCCACCTGTCAAGCCATTAGTGCCATCAGTCAAGAACTAGGACAAGTTAGAGAAGTAGCATTAGGAAATCACACAGCTGCAGACTACTTCCTTTTAAGACATAATCATAGATATGAAGAATTTAAAGGACTCTGATGTTTGAACCTGATGTAATTCACAGCTTGTAGAGCATAAAGGTAACTAAATGAAGTAGTGTCCAAGATAAAACAAAGAGAGGGATTCTTTGGTATCGATTTGTCCTGGCTGCCTAGTATTACTGGTCTTAGGGAGGCATTTGTTTTCCTTCCTTTTTTATCTTTTTCAGTATCATAGCTTGTTGTTGTATACAATGTGCCCCATTATGTGGATCTGTAGTTAAGGATATCCCCAAACTTGCCTTTGACACTTTCTAATGCTAAGATACACACTCAACAGCAAAATGATTACTTCCATATGAAACTAATCTCATAGAAATAAGATAGTTTACCTTAACAGTGGAGAATGATGGGGAAAATCAAGAGTTGAAACATTTTTAGCTTTAAGTTACAGATCATAGTCTGGGTATTGTAATTAATGCATATAGAAAACTGTCGTTCCAGGAACTGGAATACGAGACCTACACTTTGTGCCCCAGGAGGACTGCAAGTGATTAAGGTGGTGTCTGAGCCATTATGCTCTGGGGCAGGAACGTCTGTCACCATGACTCAGATGAAGAATTGCTGGTCAGCGGATGAAGGGATGCTAGGAAAATCACTGGACTGCAGCTTTTATCTGATGTACCTTTTCCTCCAAATTCCAAACCACTTACCTACACTTTTCTTCTCTTTATAAAAAAGGACAGCTTCATATGAGAGGTAAGACAGTCTTTTTGTGTTTTTTTTTTGAACAGAATATTTTATTTCATATCCTTTCAGCCAAGACTGTTCTTAGGGTCCATAACCCACCGTCTTCTCAGATCATCAGCTATCTGAATGAAGAGCCCATTAAGGTTCAATTCTTATTTCTGCTTATTGGTTCTGGTAGTGACAGGCAGCACGGATGCTTTTCTGGTTTCACAACCACCCTTGTTTAGCTTTTTTGTTTTCCATCACCTGGGTGATCAACTTCCTGTACTAATTCACTCTATTTGAAAGATTGAGGATAGTTTCTGTTTTCCTGACTAGATGCTGAATGATAAAATACTCATGCAGCTGATAAAATAGAACACTTCACATTTGCAAAGATCAGAGCCCACTATTTACTAAATTACATAAACATTTGAAGGCAAGAAATTTTATTTATCATGAGCTTTCAGAATAATTTTCAATCATGGTTGAACTTTGGTTATAGAGATAACAGCTGCTCATTTTAGAAAAATAAAGAGAGGTGTCAAAAATAAAACCCATTTTTTTTTGGTTATGATTGATGTACCTCTGCTAAATTGTAGTTATACTTCATAGTAATATTTTGGGTGGGGAACAGGATTTGAGCTATTTAATGTAGTATAGATACCAAGTTAACATTAATCCTATTATAGCACAGCTTAAGAGAGACAAGAAGAAAAGGAATGAGAATCCATTAATCAAGACTCGTTTGACCCCTCTCATGCTAAAAATGAAGGACCAGCAGAAAGCAGTGACAGTTACTAAGGAGGAACAAACAAGCTTTGTAGTGCAGGGCTTTCTGCAAGCAGGAAACAAGAAAGCACGGAGGGGGAGCAACAAGGCCGTTCCTTCCAGAGGCAAAATGGATATATTCCTTTCATAATACACTGAGGCATCCCACTTCATATTCACCTTAATTCCCAAATAACTTCTCTTCAAAGGCTCCTCTTTTGAGGCTTCTCTTTTTATCCATGAACGCAGAGCACAATTTGTATACTGCATTTAAGAATACCAGGATGTGCTCACATGACTTTAATTAAATGTTACAAATCAGTTATATTCTTCATGGGAATTGATTCCAAAGACCTCAAAAATGTAAATTAAATATTTAAGAATCACTCAATATGAAACAACTTAGCTCTAAAAATATAAAATATTCTAGGATTTCAAAGAATATAAAGAGTTTACTGTATCTATCATTTAGCCAGCCAAGAAAGTCTACATGCAAACCAACAACCATTATAAATTCATCTATACAACTCACCATTAAAATGTATTATTCAATTTCTCTTTATTACTTGCTTTCCTGTTAGTCAGTGTCTATTCTATCATCTTAAATTTTCAGGAAGTGATCAAATATCAAATGGTGACATTGTTCTAAGGGGAGAACTACCTTAAGTTTCCCAAAGGCTACAGACAGCCCATCTTCTGTGCCGGAGGCCAGAGAAGAGCGAAGCAAACCCACTGTTGCTAAGGCAGAGTTGGCAGCTCTCTCTGAATGACTGACTTACAAGGCCAAATAGCTGTACAGTTTCTTACTGCATCAGCTTTAGTCCTGTAGAGTACATTTGAAGTGTCCTATTTTTTAAAATATTTAAAATAATCATATGTTTTACAGCTTTCTAATACAGTAGTTTAAAATCAGAATATGTTATCAAAAGTTATCTCAGTTTGCTAGTAAAGCATCATAAAGCATTACAAAGTTATAAACAAACTGGCCAATGGATTATTGAAAAAATAAAAATATGGCATAGAGTATTGGCCATATTTCAAAGAAAGTACCTGGTTTTATTATATTGCTCTTGTGCCTGAAAAGATACTTGATTTTGAATGTTTTCCATTTTAATTCCTAAATAATTTATCTTCAGTGACTGATCTCTTGAACCTTCTCTTCCTATTCATGAGCAGAGAGCACTGTTGGTACACTGCATATGAGAATACCAGGATACTATATACATGACTTTTATGAAATATTGACAAAAATCAGCTGTAATAATTAATATTTTCTACTGGAAAGATCTTTCTCTTTTCACTGTTTTCTTCTTTCCTTCTCTTTCTCCTCTTTTCCATTCTTCCTTTCATCATACTTCTCTTCCTTTCCATCCTTCTCTTCCTTTTTCATGTTTATTTAGCATAGACTTGGCCCCTAATAGTCCCTCAGGTTCCATCTCTATTCTTCATATCCATTCTTTTCCCTCTCTACAAAATACATCAACAATTCTCTACACTGATTCTTAGCTACTTAAACTACCTAAAATCAAGACTTCATCACCACAATTTAAAACTTCAATTATTTGTGGAAATTAGTGACAATATCCCAGTGTTACCAGCCACTGACAAAATCAATAATAACAATGCTAGAGTATTATTAAGGAAATTCAACAGCTATTGGAAACAAATTACAATGAACTATATCGAAAGTGCAATGTATTTGTTGTACAGTTACTATGATAATACTTGTATTCATATAACAAAGTTTCTGAAAATGATCAAAATAACGCAAATCAAATTAAATTTGAATTATTTTATGATAGACTAGTCTAAGCCACAGGCTCATTATGAGTCAGGTTTGGGTATCCCTTAAAGGAAATTCATAATTTTACTGTCAATCATGAGAAATCAGGAAATGAGCATAGGGAAAGAAGGCTTTATGATGGGGTGAAGAAAAAAATGTGGCCTTTCTCTGAGACAATAGTCTGTTTGAACTCTTAACCTTAGAAAGCAATGGAAATTTGGGAGTGGAAGCGAGTGAACTGTCCTTATCATGTGGAGGCCAGGAAAGTAAAAGCTGAAAGTTAATGGGTCTGGGCCTAGAATAATTGTAAATATTCTCTGTTTCCCTTCAATTACATCATTCTCTACTCTTTTGCTCTTTCTTTTAAAATTATAAGCTTGTCTCAGTTGTGCACAGGTAGTTAGAAAAAGATTTGTGCCTCAGCTTAAATAAAGGGGTAGTGAGAGCAGCATTTCCTCCCCTAGATCTGGAATGGGCAGAGAGGCAGTCTCAACAGCTTCACAGGCAGCAGCTCAGGGGAGAATGAGGAAGCTGAATAGAAGAACCAACTGGAGGGGATTACTTTTCAGCACAACAAAGAAATAACTGGGAATCTTTCAGAAACAGCTGAGGGAGTGGGTTTCAGGCAGACTCAGTGGGAACTTAAACCAGTGTGGTCTTGGTTACATTTATGTCAATAACAAATTTAAAGAAGACTAAAAATAAGTCATATAAGACTCAGACAATAGAAAATTATACAGTGAAATTAATAAATGTAATACACTACATAAACAAGAAACAAAAATTATATGATCATATCAATGCATTTGACAAAGTAGCACCCGTTTATGATAAAAATACTCAGCAAAGTGTGAATAGAGGGAGCACACCTCAACATAATAAAGACCATATATGAGAAATCTACAGCCAATATCATACTCAACGGGCAAAAACTAGAAACTTTCTGCTTAAGATCAGAAACAGGACAAGGATGTCTGCTTTCACCACTTTTATTCAATATAGTACTGGAAGTTCTAGCCACAGCAATCAGGCAAGAAAAAGGAATAACAGGCATCTAAATTGGAAAGTAGGAAGTAAAACTGTCATTATTTACAGATGACATGATAGTGTGTACATAGAAAACCCTATAGGCTCCACCAAAAAACTACTCAATCTAATAAGTGAATTTGGCAAAATAGCAGGATACAAAGTCAATATTCAGAAATCAAAGGCATTTTTTGAACACCAACAATGAAATACCAGAAACAGAAAGTGGGGAAAATATCCCATTTACTAGAGCAATAAGAAAAATAAAGTATCTAGTAATAAACTTAACCAAAGAGGTTAAAGATCTGTACTCGGAAACTATACAACACTGAGGAAAGAAAGTAAGGAAGATACAAATAAATGCAAGCATATACCATGGTCATGGACTGGAATTAAAATGTCCATATTACCCAAAGCAATCTATAGATTCAATGCAATCCCTATTAAAATGCCAATGACATATTTCACAGATTTAGAACAAATATTTCAAAAATTTATATGGAACCAAAAATGACCCCAAATAGTCACAGCAATTTTGAGAAAGAAGAACAAAGTAGGAGGGATCACCATGCTTCACATCAAACTATATTACAAAGCCATGGTAATCAAAACAGTCTGGTACTGGCATAAGAACAGACACATAGATAAATGGAGTAGAATAGAAAGTCCAGAAATAAACCCAAGTTTCTAGGGCCAACTAACATTCTACAAAGGGGACAGAAGCATAAAATGGAGTAAAAATAGCCTCTTCAACAAATGGTACTGGGAGATCTGGAATGGTACATGCAAAAAAAAAAAAAATGAAACTAGACTATCAATTTATACCATACACCAGAATAAACTCAAAATGGATAAAAGACTTAAACATGAACCATGACACCATAAAAGCCCTAGAGGAGAACATAGGCAGGAAAATTTCAGATATCCCATGCAGCAATGTTTTCACCAATATATCCTCTAGGGCAAGGGAAATAAAGAAAAAATAAATAAATATGACTACATCAAATTAAAAAGCTTCTGCTTTTTTAATTGAAGAAGCTTTTTAAGTTATCTTTAACAGTAAAGATAACATCAGCAATATGAAAAGGGAATTAACCATATGGAAAAACATATTTTCCAATGATACCTCAAATAAGGGTTTGATGTCCAAAATATATAAAGAAATCATATGACTCAATGCCAGGAAGACAAGCAATTCAATTTAAAAAATTGGGCAAAAAACCTGAACAGGAACTTCTCCAAGGAGGACATACAGAGGGCCCAGAGATATATGAAAGGATGCTCAGCATCACTAGCCATCAGAGAGATGAAAATTAAAACCACAATGAAATACCACCTCACACTAGTCAGAATGGCCAACATAAACAAATGAACAAACAATAAGCCCTGGTGAAGATGTGGAGAAAAGGAGCCCTAGTGCACTGTTGGTGGGAATGCAGACTGGTGCAGCCACTGTGAAAAACAGTATGGAATTTCCTCAAAAAACTAAAAATGGAACTGCCTCTTGACCCAGTGATTCCACTGCTGAGATTGGTCCTAAAACACCAATTCAAAAGAAGCTATGCACCCCAGTGTTCATAGAAGCACTATTTGCAATAGCCAAGTGCTGGGAACAGTGTCCATCAGTAAATGAGTGGATCAAAAAACTATTGTACATTTATACAATGGAATACTACACAGCAGAAAGAAGGAACTCCTACCCTTTGGGACAGCTTGGACAGAACTGGAGAGTAGTATGCTAAGTGAAATGAGCCAGGTGGTGAAGGACAAATACCATATGATCTCACCTTGAAGTGGAACCTAATGAACAAAAAAAATTAAATGAGCCAAAAAGAACCAGCAGTATGGAAACAAAGAAGAAACTGACAGGGACCAGAGGAGAGGTGGAAGGGAATAAGGGAGGAAAGATGAAGAAAGGCCTAGTTAAAGAACAAGTATAAATGACCGGTGGACATGGACAACAGGGTGGGGATTGACTGCGGGAGCTGGGGGAGGGAAGAGGAGGAAGCATGGGTGGGGCAGAGGAGAGTAATGGGGGGAAATTGGGACAACAGTAATAGAACAATAATAAAAATAAAAAAAACACACACACACGAGAAAATTATACAGTGGATTTTATGGATTTTAATTCAACACAGTATATAGTCATTCAATATTTTTATGTATAGGGAAATAAAAAATTTATAGACTGTGTTCTTGAGGAATTTACAGTCTATAATAAAAATACAAATAGGAAATCATAAGGGCCCTAAAAGTATCCCAGAATTTTATGGGAGTACAGAAGAAAAAAAATTTCTCAGGTGGTGATTCAGTGAAGTTTAATTTGCTCCTGGAAGTAGGCAGTGATGACAGCTGAAAGAAGAATCCAGGTGATACAGATCTAGGTCTAAAACTCATTTCCATTATGCACTAGTTAGGATTCGTGTCCACTCTGAGCAACAGAAAGCCCGGTGTATAAGTTACCAAAATTACACTTTAGTCTCTACCCAACAAAAATCTCTGGCTGGGAGACAGCGCAGCACCTCCTAGTACCATCAATACCCCAGACTCCTCATCTTTCTGTTCTGCCTTCCTTCACGTTCATCCCTCAACTCAACAGTCCCAAGATGGCTCCTGCTTCCCCAGCTATCTCAGCCATGCTTCCTAAAGAATAAGGAGGAAGAGAGGGATGTGGAAGATGCACATTAATGTGTTGTTAATAACCTCAGCAGACTGTCACTTAAGTCTTTCTGGCTAAAACTGTGTCAAAAGGCTCACTCCTTGCTATAAGGGAGGTTGGGATATGCAGTTGTTTTTTTTGTTTTGTTCTGTTTTGTTTTAACTAGTCACAGCACTAAACCCATTTGCCCTGACCTTAACTCCAAAATAATAGTCTGTTAAAGGAAAAAAAAAAATGGATGAAAGAATATTAGGTTGTTAAATACCAGAATGTGCTACATACCACTTATTAGCTGTGCCGTCTAGTATACATATCACTGACATTCAAAAATGTCATTTTTTTCACCTGTGAAATAGTTATACTAATATCTCCCCTATAGTTATTTCAGTAGTGACTAGAGATTATGTGTTTCTATTTAGGATATTCAGTACGGTCCTGACATGTTAGGAGCACATGGTAAAGTGGAGTTGCTGTTACTGTTTGTTTGGCTGGTGGGTTATTTGGTTGGTTGATTAGGAATTGAAGAAGGAGTCAGTTTTCAATAGGTAAATATTAGAAGAAGAAAAATTTAGATAAAGAAAACAAGATTGCAAAGAGATGGAAATAGAAAATATATGTAAGAAAATTTATAGTATATTCAGGAAATTCTGTATAGTTTAGGAAGACTGTCATCCTTGTGAAAAAGAAAAACTGGGTGGTAAAGCTAAAAAGGTTAGCTTGGAAAAAGTTAGGTTGGAGCTAGGCGGTAAGATGAGTGTTGGTGGTGGAGGTGCAGGAAGGTGTAAGAGCTGGGTGGAGGAGTATGAATGCCCTGGCAGAGAGTGTGGAACCACTGAAGTTTTCAATGTGGGGTTAGGTCTGGACTGTGCTCTACAATAACCACTTTGACAGCAGTGAGTAAAATATACTCACTTGAAAAGTACTTGAAAAGTACTTGAAAGCTGGAGAGAAGCCAAAGCAAGGAGAAGCTTAAGGGGATTAATTTATATTTAAGCAAAAAATAATAAAAAACAGAAATAAGATAGTAGTAACAAGATAGGGGAAAAAAGCGACTGATTCCGGAGTCATTTTTTGAGGCATTAATTACAGAATTTGGCAACCAGTAGAATATCAAAGATCAGGGGAAGATGGTGCCAAGGTAGTGAGCTAAACTTTGAGTGTAGCCAGCAAGAAAGAGGACTGCACAGAAAAGAGAAAGGAGAGAGTAGAAAGGGAAATTGAAGGCTGGGGAGGGCATGGAAAAATACCGAGACTAGAAATATTTATTCACATAAAATAAGATGTATAAAAATGGTTACATTCTATGGGGCGGTTTAATCCATAAAAGGAATTTCCTCAGGCAAATTAATGAATCTGTAACAGCTGGCTGCCTAATCCTAGTCAGGTGCTACTCAGGCTGTGCTGGGGTTTGGGGTGGCACCCTTGCACAATAACTGTATTAGCATAGAAATAGTCCAAAAGCATGCAAATGAGTTTCTGAAGGAAATTACCACTCCTTTGTTTTTCTCCCTTACTAGAATGTAAAAATATTACTTTGGAAACATGTGAGCACAGTTTGCCTTTCCTAGAGGCAGAGGGATGAGTTAACTTACCTCTTTGGTATCTCTTGCAATGTTAGGTCATGTGATCATGGGTTCTGGGCTCAGTTTCAGCAGTTAACGGTCACAAAGGAAACCCAATGCCAAAGCAGACAAGAATCGCTGCTGGAATCAAGACACTTTGTCGCTTTGAGAAGAACAGAGTAAGGAACATAAGCAGTCTATTCACAGAGTTGTTGCTTATCATTTTTATCACCAGACATTTTAAACTGGCAGGAAACACCTTTGAAAGATGATAATACCAAGCAGTTTAAAAGAGAGTGCTTTCATCTCCATTTCTGAGATTTTTTGTCATTTAGATGCTAACATTGTATATGGCATCAAATTATCTCAATACATTCCAAAAGTGACAGGAAGGAATAATTTGATTGTAGAAACACATTTTGGGAGAATTATTCTGAAAATTATTTTAGTGAAATCTTTTATACAGATACAATTCTTTTCAGTGATTATTAGTATTATTTCAAGTAAAATATTTCAGTAAAATATTAGTTCATTTTAAGCTTCAGAAACTTCTTTTTAAAATGTCATATGTGCCCTGGCTGGAGTAACTCAGTAGATTGAGCACGGGCTGCAAACCAAAGGGTTGCCAGTTTGATTCCCAGTCAGGGGCACATGCCTGGTTTGTGGGCCAGGTCTCCAGCGGGAACCACATGAGAGGCAAACACACATTGATGTTTCTCTTCCTCTCTTTCTCCCTCCCTTCCCCTGTCTTCATAAATAAATAAATAAATAAAATCTTAAAAAATAAAAGAAAATGTCATATATGTTTCCTTCCAGTATTTTGGTTTACCTTAGAGATATTCATTTCTCCCTAAATGAATTCACAGGAATTTACTATAATATTTAATTTGGTACCTGCTCTGCCTCAGGCACTTAATTAGCACAGATGTAAAAAGCCACAATTTTATTATGCTAAATTATCCCACTTGATTAGAACTAAATGGTTTCAGGAGTCAAAGTGGTTATAAATAAATTCATATTAGAGGGCTGAATCATTAGAAAGTACATTTTTCTCACCTTTTTGAATTTTATTATATGTAAGGTTACATATCTCTTATGGTACTTAACCTAGAAGCAGTACAAGTGTTAGGCTGGGTGTATAATAATATTCATGAATCATCTTATAATAGCAAAGACTATTTGTGACATATTCTTAAATTGGCAGCTGTCTGAAATAAAACTAGCCAGTCCTCTTGCCTCCTCTGTATGTATTGAAGTCTATGAATCTCACTTTGACGTTCCCAGATGCTAAAGTAATAATGTCTCAAATGTTTATACGATGTGTCTTGTAGAGTTTTTTGACATAAATACCAATAAGAAAATAGGAGATGTCTTTTATAATGCTTTTCTACATTCTCATAACTACATATATTATAGACTTAAAAATGAGTGCTAAATTGTGGTCATCCAGTTAGAGATTTTTTTTAACACAAAGTCTAGTGTTCCATTCATTAGCTTTTCTTTATTAACTTAAAATCACACTCAGCATGTATCATAAGTTTAAATTTCGTTAAACACAAGTTAGTGTTAGCCTCAGAATCTCAAACTATCATGCTTTACAAGCAGTTTGCTTAAGAAACCCACTTGCTCAGCACACAGCACTGAGTTAAAAGAATTCAAAGAACTTGGATTAGGTTGCTTTTAGTAATTCTCATTATGACCTACTAAATTAAATTAAAAATTGAAATGCAGCTGAAATAACTCTGTAACAGGTGCTTTTATGGCTAATAAAAATGTCTCAATCTCTAACATTCATCTCTGGAACACTGACTTACATGAAAGTGAGATTTATTTGTTAAATACTAATGAGACATTTGTAGGGCTAAGATTTTGTTTGAATACTTTTTAAGAAAATCACAGCACCAAGATCAGAGAGGTATAGGCTATGGATGGGATTCTAATTAGTGCAAGTCCAGTTAGCACCAAGTACAGTCAATGCTGCTGATTTTCAGTTAGAGCCTGAGCAAGGCCCCTTCATGATCATTATGACATTCAATTCTCTCTCAAACATGGTGGAGAAGTCATGGCAATACCCACCTCACAAGTGGTGAAATTTCAGGATTCTGAGACCTTGTTTGGTGTTTCATCCACAAACTTAAGAGTAGTAAAATAAGTTGATGCTGTCTGTACCTTGTCCTGAAGCCCACAGTTAAGCTAGTATATGATGAAATTTTAATATTGATCATAAACTGGGTAATGTACTTATAAATCAGGCTGACATTATTTGCAAACAAATTAACTTATATTTGAATGAAATAAAGCCTCAGCTGGGTTGGGACAATGAAAAAGATTGTGGAATGCTCTTTCTATATTGTTTAAATATATATTAGACTAAATATTATTTGTAACAGAAAACAGTTAAAATATAAGAGAATGGTGGCAAATTTTGGTTCAACTTTTTAAAATCTTTCAGTGTCCACTTATTTCAATTTGACACTGGGTTTCCATAATATATGTGGTGGAAATCAGTAATAGTAATAATAATAATAGCAGCAAACATGTATATTGTACTGACTACATGCCATGTATGCCTTCTGTATATATTAACTCATTTAGTCCTCATAACAATTTTTGAGCTAGAGATTATAATTATGCCCATTTTAGAGATGAGGAAATTGCAGCACAAAAGAGCTTATCAAATTTACAAAGCTAGCAATTAACACACCACCTAACCAGCAAGCCTCCTGCATATAAGCCTTTAACTCCTACTCCCTATTGCCATACATGTTTGAACTGCCCTGTAGTCTAGTTCAATGGCCTCTGGGGTAATATATCATTTTGATAGTTGCACTTTAGTATTGAAGTACCAAAGTCCTAATCCTTACCTAATTTGGTAATTGTAACACCAAGTATATTCAATTCAGTTCAACACATATTAATTGAAAGTTTGTCATATACCAGATAACTTGCTGGATGCTTAAGATATATTAGCTACCTTGGTTACAGAACAAAAACTATGGTTCAGCTGCCTGCTGCCACAAAAAGCCAAACTTAGGAGGAAGGTGTTGGTGCAAAAAGGAAAGACATGTATTCAGGTGATCCACAACCTGGGAGAATGGTGGAGTCTTGTCTCAAAGACCATCTCAACCCTCTGGCTCAAGCCCACCATTGTTATAGGTAGGGAGGGGAGGAACTTTTTCCTAATCCAATTATATTTTTAGCTTTTGGCACACGGGAAGCCCTATCCATTCATCTTTCTAGCTTTTGGTGCACTCTTTGGCCCTATCCGTTTATCTTTTTGGCTTTCCTCAGGGGCTTACACCCTATCCACCCATTATCTCCAGCTTTGAGGTTGGGGACAGCTCAGTGTAAGAACCTCCCCCCTGTCACCATCTTGGCCAATGAGCGGAGACTACCCTGGCCTCCACTGACCTTTTTTTATGGTAACAATTTTGGGCAGCTGAAGTAACAGAAAAAAAGAAATTCTTCACCTGCATTCTCCATAAAGCAGAGCCTGCCTGTGACCAGGGCTTAATTAAGTATAAATTGTTAATTTAGGAAATGATCTCAGTGGATAGCAGTTAGGAACGGGGGAATGAAAGAAGAGTGGTGGAAGAATTAATTAATGGATGCAATAAATTGGTCACCGTTCTGGTGGACTAGGTATTCTATCCCGTGGGATGTTTTTAAAAAGCATCAAGGAATATCTGCCTGAGGGAAGAAAATGCTCATCTCCCATTGGCCAAAGGTAGCTCGGAAGGATTAACTCCTCCACTTGCTGGTTACACTACTTTTGTGTCCAGCAGGTCCCCAAAGGCAATCTGCAATACCAGGGAAGTGCTAAGGCAGGAATTCAAGATGTGGGTCTAAGGCAAGGTGCTGTCAGTTCACCACCGCATGAAGCTGGTCAGAGCTCTCGGGGAGCTGGTGACCACTGACCGCCCTTGAACCGCAGGTGAGACCGGCAGCAATGAAAATTGTGCGCGAGATCTGATCAGTGTAACAATGAACAAACATAAGTAAGTTACGCATTTAAGATAATGATCATTGTATTGGTAAAGAAAAAATAAAATAGAGCAGTTCAAGATTTCGTGTGGGAAGGGCGGAAGAACTACATTGGGCAGGGTGGCCCTCATTAAGATGAAAATATTTGAGCAATGACTCGAAGAAGGTGAAAGAACAAGCCGTGTAGATAACTAAAACTTAAAAAATAACCTGAACACTAGCAATTATGAAGGACTATGGAATAATTTCCTTCTGTAATCTTTTCACTTCAACGTCTGTGGTGGGGAGGGATTTTAAGTGTTCATTAAGATTGATAAACTAGATTTTAGGGTTGGTATTCAAGCATTGTATTAATTTATTTTGGTTTATTCTGTTTTTTGTTTCTTTCTTGTCAAATAAGGCGGGCTTTACTAGGTTTAGGTAAGAAATTAAGACTATTATAGCAATAATGTACAAACTGTGTGTTTCCAACCTGGACCTTGCCCTTAGACTCCACACCTTCAGATCTAATTGATGGTGTAACACCTCCATTTGTGTGTCTAATAACTTACCCTGTGTTCTTCCACCACAAACGTGCTCACTTTAATTTTCAGTTCAATACAATTCCATCTCTCAAGTGTTCAGTAGCAAAATCTTGGTGCCTTCTTTGATTTTTTTTTCTCTCTCTTACTTTCCACTTCTGGTTTGTTGTCGAATCCTGATGTCTAACTTCCAAATACATCGAGAACTTAGCCCCTTTCTCACAGCCAGAGGCTGGGTTTAAGCCGCCATTATCTCTCATCTTTATTACTATATTTTTCAATGTTCTTATTCCCCCCTTTCTCTCCTCCTACAGACTGTTAAAACTGACTTCAGTTTATGTCATTCCTCTCATAAAAGTCTCCAATGGCTTCCTGACCCACCTACAGTGAAAACCAAAGTCCACCTCACCTGTAAAGCCCTGCATGTTCTGACACCTTATTACCTGTCTGACCTCATCTCCTACGATTGCCTTTCCTGTTCCAAGCAGATCCACTTCCTGGGTATAGGTTACCATGAAACCAGCCTCACACAAATACTGCGAGGAGAGTTATATCAGCATTGGGGTAGTGGAGGGAAGTGGTTAAACTGGTGGTTATAATGAGGAAACCAAAGTTCTCCTATAGTGAAGAATTTTGAGGTAGGCACCCAGACCAGGGAGCAAGTGGAAAATATACCCAGAACAAATGGGGTATCTGCAGTGCTATCCAGGATCAACATAGGATATAGTTAAAGGAAAACCATTAGGTCCTCACTTATTCAAGATAAACAAACCATAATTTCCTAGCCATAGACTTCATTGATAACTACCAACCAGCAAGACACTCATGGACTGGACCAGACTGATCACAAGATCTAGGTTATCGACTGTTGCAAATATAAGAGCCAGACCAGCACAAAGACCATCATGAGGTAATCCACCACCTCCAGGGAGGATCCTAAATGTTCCCCCTTTTAAATGAGGCAGGCACAGGACATATAATTCTGATAAATAGCTGTTCTTTGAATTGACTAAATGTTTACCTAATCAAAAAAAAATTTTTAAGTAGGAAGAAACTATACTAGAACTTGGCAAATTGAAGTTTTGATCTCTACCTCAAGTACCCCCACTGAGTGAACTGAGTACTCAGGAAAATGTTTATCAGTTATAAATAAATAAAAAGCCACACATTCCTTGCATATCTGTATAATAATCAATGTTCTACCCTATGACCATAACAGATACATCACCTTTTACCTCCCTAACAGTTCTGATTTAAAATACTATGACCCATCCAAAACCAACCTGTTACCAACAGGCACAGGCTCAGAGTGGACTGCCTCAGGCTGGCCTGTAGTGTGTGGGTTCTTGACTTCTAGTAGGAAAGATTTCACAACGAGTCCAGGTGATTTGGAGGCTTACTAAGCCTGGGAGAGTGAAACAAAGGAAGGACTTAGGGTAGAAGTAACATGAGAGAGTTTAGGCAGTGCCCTGCTTTGGCTCCCTAGGAAAGTTACAGGGAGGAGTGAGCCAAGGTGGGGCTGCTTTTAGCTCACTGGGAAGTCAGAGAAAAGGGGATCCTGGAGACAGGATCAGGGGTAAACCAGGTCTAGCTGCCGCTGCCCATTGCTCCCCTGGCTGCAAGCCTCCTTGGGACCTTTAGAATTTAGGAGGAAATAAAATGTTCATGTCCAACAAGGGGCATAGGCGTAGCCACACTGAGTCTTTGTCCTGTGGGCTTTTTCTCTTTTTTATGCAGGTGAGAATCTTTGAGGAGGGTTTCAGTAGAATATTCATCCATTTTCCAGGTACACTTTTGATATGCTGATGTAGAAAATGAGCTCACAGGAGGGTTTGGAAATTATTCTTTGGTCTGCTATACTGCTTTATCTTGAGTCTGTCTGGCTTTTAATGGGATATTTGTTATTTGTTTCTGACTTCACCTGTGTTTGGTTTTAGCTGGCACAAATGACATTAATTGGGTTTCTGTTCTCTCGCTCCCAGAGAAGGGAGATTTAAGCTATGTAGGAGAAGTATGAACCATTCCCTCTCAAGTGTCCTTGGTTAGAGGAGACAAGTTCTTACAATTCACCTGCTGGCTGTAAGTTGCTCAAACTGTCTGGCCTTGTTTAATTTTCTTGTCTCAGTTTCCCCATTCCACTTGTCTAGGAATTTTCCTAACTTCTTATTACCCTGCCTCACAACCCAACCAACTTGTAGACAAGAAGAAAAATTAGCTTTTATAATGATGGAAACGTTGGCTCCAACGAAATTAGCAGTGTCATAAATATAAAATAATGTGTAGAAAAAGGATATACACATAATTCAGTCCATTGTCTCCCATGGTTTCCTGGAAATTCAGGACATAAGCCCTGGTCGGTTAGCTTAGTTGGTGAGTTCATTGTCCCCATACACCAAGGTTGCAGGTTTGATCCCTGGTCAGGGCACATACACAAATCAATGAATGCTTAAATAAGTGTTCTTTCTCTCCCTTCCTCTTTCACCCTAAAAAGAAAAAAGAAAAGAAAAGTATACTTGAACAATGATTAAAATAAAATTAAAAAAAAGAAAAGTAAAAAAAAACAGGACATACTTTCCTCTATATTAATTATGCAGTCAACCAATATCCAAAGCAGAAACTAACACCCTAAAGTGTTTTCAAAAAGAACACCAACCAGCTATATGGTTGTATGACTTCAAGTAAAAAGAATAAATCAAAATATCCCTTAATAATGTAATGTTTCTAAATGAAAATATTTTTTAACATGATATAAAATATCTTGTTTTTATTTAATAGCAGCTTCTTCCATTACCTCAGTGTTTGTTTGGGCAAGACTAGTTCAATGTCATCTATAACTGGATCTCCGTTCTTGCATTGATCATGTCATAAAGTATTTTAACCTGTCATTTTCTTAAGCTAATTGCTATTTTAAAAATAAAAATAAATAGTTACATCCTGTTGTTGTTTTTGTTTGTTACTAACTAATTGAGAAGGGTTTTCTGGGTAAGCAATTAAGCTAATGCCATAGTAATTACTTAAATTATAGGTTGTTGCCTAACACTCACTGGAGAAAATTGATGGTCATGAAAACTTACTGACGAACCAAAAAGAACCATTTTCTCTAGCTAATAAAATCACAGATTAGGACAGTCAAGAAGCATTGAAATATCATTTAACAAAATAAAACTTGATTTAGGTATTTAAGTAATTTAAAGTACTATAACTAGTTTTAATGCATACATCAAAATAGAAAAATATTTTATAAGAAATCCAAAGGTAAAGTGATATATATATAATTGTTTCCCCATGTGCTATTTACTAAAAAATAATTAGCTCATTTCCCGATAGAAAAATGTTTTTTAAAAAATTGTTTTCACTGCTACTATCTACTTATTGTTCCTATTGACATATTCTACATTTAATTATTAATAATTTTCTCACTCATCTCTACATTTAATTATTGATAATTTTCTCACTTTACTTACCCAGTTACAGTTGCTCCTGAATAGTAGCATGCCATACTCAAAAAGCATGCTCCCTTGGGTTTCTTTAATGTAAAAATAATTAGAATTGAATGCAGATATGAGAGTTAGCAATGAATTTCCATATTGGAAAATGTCTTTACAAATTTAAGACAAACAAAGAAATAATAGATTACCAAGAAATAGATTTGGTGTTTTAATGTTCAAACTAATAATCTAAATTAATGAGTAGATTTAAAGAAATATAATACATTACTATCATTTAACTTTACAAAAGTTTCCAAGACCAAAAGCAACATAATTATCAAATTAGAATGTTTCTTTTAAGCTTTTAAAAGGTGGTGGTTTAGGAAGAAAAGTTAAACAATATATTGGAGTAAAATTCCAAAGTTAAAAATTATCAGTTACAATAAAGTTATGAAAAGTTAGTGAAATGTACAGTTAATTTAATTATATTTTTAAAAATATTTTATTTATTTACTTATTTTTAGAGAGGGAAGGGAGGGAGAGAGAGAGAGAGAGAGAGAAACATCAATGTGCGGTTGCTGGGGGTTATGGCCTGCAACCCAGGCATGTACCCTGGCTGGGAATCGAACCTGGGACACTTTGGTTCCCAGCCCGCGCTCCATCCACTGAGCTACGCCAGCCAGGGCAATTTAATTATATTTTTGGTAATGTATCATTTTCAAAAGTTGAAAGCATAAGTTTAATATATGTATATAAAATAGACATGGATCAGTAATTTCTTTTGTTCATTACTGAAGGAAACATGTACTGAATCTGATTCCAGAGTAGAAGTACCAAAAATTACTAATGTAGATCTGAAAAATATGTTCTTTTCCATGGGAATAAAATATTTTCCAATTCACTTAAACTCACAAATATCCAAACAAATACCAAACAAATAACTCCAAAGATTATTCTTGGAAACAAAAAAAGACTGGGTGCGGCATACACCTACGTCAGCAACTATGTAAGCCTCCTGCTGAGGTCAGCTAATCTAGAGCCAAATGGTACAGACCAATTACCCCCACCAGAAAATGAACTTTGTGAAAACTTTATAAAGAATCTCTGATTGCATTTTCAAGAGCCTCTATAATTTCAGATATATTTTTAATTGCTCTTATTGACTGTTTTATTCTAAGACTAAGAAACCCAACTCCCAAAATTCATCTCAACAAAGTTCACCTGTAGGATCTATAAATTTGGGCAAACTCTTCTCTCCTCAAGATACCTGAGATATAATGAGCTATTTGGCTTACCAAGGAGTGACATCATTTACAGCCTGTGAGCTCTAGAATGCACGCACATCAGACCAATTTTCTGTGACTGTTTTATGGGCTTTTGGTTTCATCTATGAAGTATAACCTTTGTTCCTTCATGGTGGACTTGTCAAAACTAATGAAATGGGATTTGTTCTCATATAAGATACTTCCAGGAACAAGGTCTTGGCTGCTCGATCAATTTATCCAATTTTGTCCTTGTAAAAAAGGAGGACCAATTCTTATTGAACAGGTACAATTAATTAGATTGCCATAAGAAAGCTAAACCACTCAGGAAAATATTTGTTCTTGAATTCTGAAGCCTCAGGGAGACTAAGTTACCAAGTTAAATTGAAATGATTCATTTCAATTTACAAAAGCATAGTATACTAAATGGAGGGCTAAGGAGAGATCAGGAAAAAAGAAAAAGTTTTTTTCCACCCCCAATCAGAAAAAAGAACACTAAAAATATCAACAATTAGATTTCCCTTCTATTTCAATCTTAGATATCAGGTCAGCTGTCTGCTTTCATGTAGTTGTCCCTGTCAGACCTCAAAAGGTATTGAAAATCCCACTTGTTCTTTCAGCACCATCTGACAGCTGCCCACATGGCGACACTGTATGATCCATACCTTACACCCATAAGTGTATGTGTTGAAATATCAAAAATTAAGAGTACATGGTTCAGTCTGTATGTGTTTTCTATTGCTGCATAATAAACCACCACAAATTTAGCAGCTGAAAACAACATCTACTTATTATTTTACACTTCTATAGGTGAGACCTGAAGTTCTGTAGGTCAACAGTCCTAGTGGACTCAATTGGGTTTCATGTTCTCAGATTCAATGCTGACATGATTCAAGATTCATGTTTGGCTGCATAGGGCTCTCTGGTAGCCCTGTGGGAGAATTCTGCTTCCAAGCTCATCTAAGTTGTTAGGCCTGAGGTCTTGCTGGCTATCAGCCAGAGCCCACTCTGCACCGCGAGGCTGCCTAACTCCTTCTCACCTAGCCTCTTCTTCACAGCAGCAACAGTGAGCTGAATCTTCTCAGGCATCAACTATCCCCACTTCACCTTCTGCAGCCAGCTAGAGAAAACTTTCTGCTTTTTTTTTAAATAGCGACATTTCTTTTTTTTTTAAATTTTACTTATTTAATTTTAGAGAGGAAAGGGAAGGAGAAAGAGAGAGAAAGAGAAACATCAATGTGTGGTTGCTGGGGGCCGTGGCCTGCAACCCAGGCATGTGCCCTGACTGGGAATCCAACCTGCAACACTTTGGTTCGCAGCGCGAGCTCAGTCCACTGAGCTATGCCAGCCAGGAGTGAAAACTTTCTGCTTTTAAAGAGAGCTTGTGATTTAATTAGAACCAACTACGTATTTTCCCTACTTTAGTTTAACTGATTAGTAACCTTTATTACCTTTGCAAAATCCCATTTGTCATGTTAACACAACATAATCACATGATCTGATAGCTCATCACATTCATGTAGTCCTGAGGATTAAGAGGGAAATCTTGGGGGTTGAGGAAGAGTAGCATTTTAGGATTCTGTCTACTGCATAACCTTTTTTACGATGTCTGAGATGGTCTTTCTTTTTAGTCTATAGTTTAATACAGACTCTTTATAGAAGGAAGAAAGGAAAGGAGAAGGTGAATGTTAATGATATGACTGAATGTTTGTGGTTAGTTTATTATAATAACTAACAATAATCAAATGGAAAAAAGTAAAACCCTCCATTGGGTCGTCAAATATAACTATTTCATATGGCTGTGTTCAACGCTTCTCTTAAGAAAGAGAAAATATGGACAACATGGGGATTAACAATTCTGCTTAGAAATATTCTGCATGTTACGCATAAACTACTACTTCATCATTTCACACTCAATACTTTTTATCTATAAATGACATTTTCAGAGCAGTTAGAGGTATCAAAAATATTAATGTGGGAGATTTTTGCATTTCATACTATTCTTAAACCTCTCTCAATCACATAGAAGATGCTGGACTTGAACACCAACCCTGATCCCAATTCACAGCTTTCCTTCTCTTGGCTTTTTCCAGCCACCTCCACCAAAGATTTTAAAGGAGAAAAAGCATTTTTTTCATTGAATTATTTCTATTATAGTCCCATCAAATCATTATTTTCTTTTGAAAAAATCCACCAGGTAATAACAATTTCTCTTGTGGAATAGTTTCTTTGTTCAAAGGAAGAAATGTTGTCCCTCAAAACTCCTATTTTTAGACCTTTGTTCTGTTTTGTTCTGTTCTTGTCTGTGTCTCTCATTTTTAATTCACAACAGTATTTTCCCTCCACATTATCTACAGATCACAAAATGCCCTACATTAGAATAAAACAGATACTGTTGTATTATCCTTACTGCTTTTTAAAATGTTTTAAATTCTCATATTTATCAAGAGCCCACAGGTAAGAGGTGTTCAAAATATGTGTCATATTTCTTTTCAAAGATGATGCTATTAATTACTTTCAGTAGGAGTGAACAGTAAATTATTACTGAGACTGTGCTGATGAAATTACATAAATCCACTTCCAGTTTTGCCCCCTTTATTTTTATGACAGCTGTTCCAGAATTCACTGTGATATTAGAGATGATGAAACAGTGAACCACACAAGGCAGAAACTGCAGCCTCGTAAAAGGATAAGTAGCACTGGACTTGTTCACTGTCTTTCCCCAGTAATGTAGATTCGAAATCATTGTAAAAATAAATAAGTAAATACATACATACATACATACCATTTTGCCAATGAGCTTTTTATCAGCTTTATACAATATAAACGTTAAAAGAGAAGATTCTGACATGACATAGTCACTGTATCAGGATTGGCAAACTTTTCTGTAAAAACCAGAGAGTGAAGATTTTAGGCTTTAGGAGTCATACCATTTCCACAGTAGCAGCTGCCTGATTCCGCTGCCCCATGAACACAGCCATAGACAGTATGGAAATAAATGAGTGTATTTGTTCCAAAACCTCTTTTGGTATTGACAGTAAAACTTTAATTTGATATAATTTTCACATAATATTATTTTTCTTTTGCTATCTTTCAACCATTAAAAAATGTAAAAACCTTTCTTAGCTTCCACCTTATCAACCATACCGTATGTTAGGCAAACTCTGAGGGCTTTCAAGCTTGCATCTCAGAGTTGTGGGGGCAGGGGATGGTCTCCTGAAACTCTGCAGCCACAGAACCCAGCCTATTTTAGGGTCGATAAGAATAAGCAGTAGGAAGTCATCTCCATTTCTTGAGTTCTTTTCTTATAAGAAAAAGTCAGTAATGTTAGTAATTGTCATTATATTTGTTTGTCACTCATTTCCAAATGTTGTTAGCACTTACAGTAGGCAAGTCATTATGATAAGTATTTTGTATGCCTGACATCAAAGTTTATATATCAAAAAGGAATAAGGGAAATACAAATAGAAACAGGGCAAGACATACTAAGCTAAGAGATTATGCAGCTAACAGGAAGAAAAGAATGTGACTGGGGAAAGGGAAGAGATTTTTAAGAAAGGCTACCAGAAGGGGGTAAAATTTGACCTGGGCTTATAGGAGGGGTGCAATATCAATATTGAATATTGAAAAAGGACATTCTCATTATAATTTAGTTACTGAATTTGCCTAAAAACCTCTGCATACATGTCCAAATCCTCTCTTAACCAATAATACTTATGCACTAGTAATCTGTGGAATCAAATAGTAGGAAGCATAAAGAGAAATACTTTAGGCACTCTAAAAGCCCTGAAAAGCCTCCACATATTCACAAAAATTACCAGTATTTACTAATTATTAAACTCCACCTTCCATTCAATTCAGTGTCTAAACCAATGAATTTCATTTGTGTCTATCTGTGTAATATTTCCACTATGTTTTGATGTATACTGTGAATTTAGTACATAAATAGCACTAGCTAAATGGGGATGTTTGTACCAAACAATAACAATAAACTAGGTGATATGTAAGTTGCCAAATTTTTTATTTGTTTATTGTTTTATGCAAGAAGGAAAGAAAGACAAAGAAACAAAGACAAGAAAGCAGTAGCCAGCTTTAGAAGAAGTTTAGAATAAAAGGGAAAAAGGAATGATTCATACACTTGTTGAAAAATGGTATTATGGTTTTGTGGTTTGGTTTTTGGTGAGAAGCAGGCAGCTGCCGGAGTGTTTCTTAACAACAACAACAACAACAACAACAACAACAATTTAACAAAGAGATCAAGAAGAGCCACCCTTGCATTCTCAGTCAAACTCTTCTCAGTTTATAGCCAGCCAGACCATGTCAAGTTGAAAGTGGACAGTTTTAAAAAGGAGGGTTAGGCCCTGGCTGGTGTGGCTTAGTTGTTTGGGCACGTAGTACAAACCCAAATGTCGCTGGTAGGATTCCCGGTCAGAACACAGGCCTGTGTTGTGGCCCCAGCCCTTGTTTGGGGCTCATGCGGGCACGTGAAAGAGACAACTGGTTCATGTTTCTCTTCCTTTCTCCTCCCATTCCCCTCTCTCTAAAAATATATAAATAAAGCCTTTAAAAAAAAGGAGGTGAGGATGAAAATAGATCCACAAAATCAAAAGATTGAGTACTAACTTCCTTGTTCTTTATTTCTCTCTGCAGACTGAAGCAAGCTGTGGTTGCTCATCCCTTTCTCTGCCTTGTCAAGAAGAAGCACATTCTGCTTGAGGCCTCTGTTTGCTTAACGGAAGGATATCTGAATCATTCTAATCCTCAAGTGGTCTGGCCTGTGAATGACGTGGCAAGGGCTAGGGCTGTGGAGGTGGGGGTGAGAAGTAATCTTGTTGCTCCTTGTATCACTTTAAAATGATTCAGTCTTTTTTTAAAAAAAGTTCAGTGTTTTAGGTTTTTACCTCTTCATTGTGGCCTCCAGGCATGTAGGGGCTTAGGTGAACTAAGGGAGGAAAGGGATAATTGTGCAAAGATGCACACAGTGCTGTTCTGTGGTCATCTGGGCCAGGCTGATGCCTCTACTTGTCAGCACTATGATGCAACAGGAGGTCTATTGCATTCGAGGCATCCTCATATACTAGTGCTCTTTGCCCTGACTCCAGGCGGCCTATGTTAGCCCTTAGGTTCCTCTCAGTACCTTCAAAGAGCTTCAGGCTGAGAAAGACTATAAAAAGGAAGAAGCATTGTGTTGAGCTCACTTTTCTCAACAGTCCCTTACACAAGACAATGCCATTGCTCCTCATTGGTATGTCACCAAGCTGGCTCCTCCCAGAGATCTTGGAATACAGGCCACAAGCTTTAGTGTTCTCAGGCTATATTAAACTTATCTGAGTGTTTCTGGTACACTTCCCTTTCTGGAATGTCCATCTTTGAAGAGGGGAGATGAGAGCACACAGATCTGATCACCTCTCTTTACCTCTATCAGTTACCATGCTTCCCTAGGCCGGAAAAGCCAAGTTTTCTACTTCTTCCTCTCTGGAAAGTCATCCAATTTAGTAATAGCTTCTTTCTTCTAGGAACACTTGGTGTGTTAGCTTAGCCTTCCTGGTAGGTGTTGTGTTTCTCTACTCAGTGGGAGAAACCCTACCATCTGGGCATATCAGGAATGTGCTTAAAACACAAGCTGCTACATCACCAGGATCTGGAATGACTAAGCATGAAGATACATTGGTGCATTGTGCCAAATATAGTATTTCTATTACAGATGTTGCAAAGTTTCCAGCATTTGGGGACACAGTTGTTTTTTAAAACAGGGTGAAAATATTTGTGGGGGACGCCATACAATTGATTCTTTCTTTTCCTCTTAAAACATGAATGAGGTTATAGATTGTGTGAGAATGGGAACTATTTAGTAAATATGTATTGCTATGCCACAGATAATTAAATTATATGTAATGGAAAATAATATTCAAAGTTAATCACTCATTTATCAAATACTTACTAAACACCTATGAATTCTAAGAAAATTTACATTTCTTTAATTTTGATGAAGTAAATCATATCTCTGCCAACTATTTCCAGCCCACTTGGAGGGAAACCCATCACCAACCAATTGTTGGGTTCCTCTTGTGCCATATCTCATTAGTTAGAGCAGAACACATGGACTTAAGCAGCTCAGGAAATTAGGAAAGGGCTTGACATTGGTTTGTTTTGGTCAATGGTGTTTCTGTAACCTCTTTCCGCTCAGCTCCTTCTGCTGCAGAGGACAGTGGTCCCCCAGTGTGAGCCAGGGGACAGACCCACAGGTTCTCTCCAGGCACTGTGTGGAGTGCTGTAGATAGAGGGGTGGTAAAAATAATTAGAACTGCTGCTCTTCTGGAGCTTTTACATGAGCCAGGAAGTTGTACATTGAGGAAGCACAGAAGTATAAAACAGAATAGTCTCAGAACCTTATTATACTGCTATGGAAAACGTAGAGGTAATTTCCAAGGCAACATTAATACATTCCTTATAGAGCACACAGTGATCCTTTTAGTGGAGTTAAGTTGCCATCAAAAAATACTCATTGATCTCTGGCCTTATTGGAAATGAAAATGCTAAAATGCGTTTCCTGACCACTGTAATAACTAAAATTTATTTCCTGCTCCCAGGTGGAGAGGTTGGCAACATGTTTTTCTAATTCTTTAATTTTGGTGAGGCATACCCTACTACTACAATAATAAATGCTTGTTAAATATTAGCTTTAATTATTTGTCCATGGCCATTATATGGATGTGAACCAAATAGCAATAGATTTAAGGACTGAAAGCTTGAAGTATTTCTGAGAATTGAAAGGAGTCCACATAAGTTGATAAGAGATTGGAAGGAAAAATGAAGACATAAATTTCAAATGCTGGATATCTATGCTATTCAAAAGATAATGATTTATTGGTAATAGAAAAAGTGTGAAAACAGTGATGAACTCAGATTTCAACTTGTGAACTGTCATAATTAAAATATCTAATATATCAAATACTCTAAATTATTATAGATGGGGGTGTAAAATTGGTAGAACTATTAAAAAGAGGGACTAGTTGAATTCATGAAAGTGGCTGAATACACTCAGAAGGCATGTATAAAACCCAAAATATGGATCTAGTATTAAGATTGAGCTCATAGATGAGAAAAATAAAGTTAGCAAAAATATTTTCACTCATTTGGCAGCAATGCTTTAACTGTCTGCCAAACAATGGTGAAAGTGCTTAAAATAAATAGGGTAAATTATTAATAAATTTATGTCTTTTGTCTTAAAAAAGCTCATTAGCAAAAATAATACATTTGCTTTCACCTTCTCTCTTATAAGAAGTGTTCCGTAAATTCTTCATGATCTTACCTAGGTAGGTGGGAAGAAAATGCTGTTTCTTTGTTTTGGAAGATTTTGCCCTTCAGGAATTTAAATGGGATTATTCAAGAAAGGGAAGGGCATGTACACTGAATTGAAGTAGGTGAGTAGCCCACACCCATTGTTGCCTAAACTGAGAGAAGGGCTGGGATTTTTTTTCAGGTGGTAGGAGCCTAGGAGTCACTCATGAATATGATGAAATAATATGTAAAGGTTTTCCAGAGGAAGCCTCTGGGAGCTGATAGTGCATCAGACTTGCTAACAATGGAAAGAGCCTGTGGATCTATCTCCTGGATCACACTGAGGAACCAGGGCCCTCATAATAGAGGAAAGAAGCCTGAGCAGAAAGGAGCTATAGGGACATCACAGACCAAGGGAAACCAGGGATGGGCTCTTCTCTAACTTTCTTGGGTTGCTTAAATCCATGCATTGTGTTTCAACTAATGGGAGAAGGCATGGGGGTAACCCAGCATTTGGCTGGTAATTGATTTCCCTCCAGGTGGGCTGGGGAAGGTTGGCAGAGATTCAATTCAGTTCATAAAAATATTTAAAATGTAAACATTCCTTAGATTTACATAGGCTACAAAAAGTGAATTAAGATATAATCTCTGTCTTCAGACAAGTATGGTGTTTGGAAAAGTATGGTGTAATAAATGTCATGTACAGGGTACAAAAGGAGAAGAATGCCATTGCTTAAGAAAAGTGCAGTGAAAAATATCAAATACCAAAAATACTGTCTGTTAACATTTTGATATATTTGAATTTTAAAGAG
Source organism: Phyllostomus discolor (assembly GCF_004126475.2). Taxonomy (NCBI): domain Eukaryota; kingdom Metazoa; phylum Chordata; class Mammalia; order Chiroptera; family Phyllostomidae; genus Phyllostomus; species Phyllostomus discolor. The sequence continues at coordinate 57,144,409 of NC_040906.2, forward strand.
GAGTCTCCTTTTTCTGGCCTACTCATCCTAGTCTTCTTGACCTCAATAGTAGTAGGAGCCAAGGAGACAGGAAATGCATTTTAACTGTACTTGCTCTTCATCATTTAGAAATATGTGGTACCTCAGAGTACAAATAGGAAGAGAACTCACCTATTCTCAGTCGTGACACGTTATTTAAGGGGATAAAAAGCTCAGTTTTAAAGATAAGATTCTAGCCCCTGGCTGGTGTGGCTCAGTGGACTGAGTGCCAGCCTGTGAACCAAAAGGTTACCAGTTCTATTTTCAGTCAGGGCACATGCCTGGATTGTGGTCCAGGTCCCCAGCTGGGGGCATGCAGGAGAAGACAAGATAGATGTATCTCCCGCACATTGATGTTTCTCTCCCTCTATTTCTCCCTCCCTTCCCCTCTCTCTAAAAATAAATGAATAAATAAAATCTATTAAAAATGAAAATAAGATTCTGAAGTCTGACCAACATTTTATTTGTAACTTGCACACTGAAGAAACATAAATCTTTTAGATTTCACTCATGAGTGTAAGCCCTAATTAAGGGATAAATATAAGAGAAAAAGTCTGGGGAAAAAAAACTCAACAAAGATTCTTGTGTAGGCTCTGGCCAGGTATCTCAGTCAGAGTGTTGTCCCTATATGCCAAGGTTGGAGGTTGTATCCCTGATCAGGATACATACAAGAATCAACCAATGAATGCATGAATAAGTAGATTAACAAATAGGTGTTTCTCTTTCTCCCTTCCCCCTACCCAAAATAATAAAATTTTAAAAATTAAAGGACTATTATGTAATGCCATGAAAAGAAAATATGCAAATGTTATCTTTGCATTGAGAAATTTCCTAAGTTGCACAGAGCATATTTTGATACCTTTCTAGTCTAAAAGGGATTAAATAGCAGGCTCCCATAGCTGAAGGAAATTGGAATGGAACTGATAGAGGGACACTAAAGAGAAGAAAGTTGAGAAGGAGTGAATTCTTAGGAATACAGAATCTCTATCTCTTTTGTGTCCTAATATATGAAGACTTCTACCCCATCAAGGGCCAGGTCTGGGATCACAGAGAAGGGGCAGAGCACTTCAGAGGACATTATACTTATGAGAAAGTGATTAACTCCTATTGCTGTCAGGCTTATTTTATACCTATTTTTACATAAATGTGCAATAATTACCTTAAAAAAAAAACCTGAGGTGCATGATGAACTTGAAGCCATCTGATCTGAAAGACAATTCCCCAGTACCACTGGCTATTTTTGTTGCAGTGAATTTTTGATGATTTATCTTTCTTTAACAACAGCACAATTACAGTCAACTAGTCTTAAGAGAGAAGTTATTTAAACTGTAAGTCACCTCCTCATGCTGTTTGTTGTTCTTGTTGTTACAAGATAAAATAAGACATTGAGCTTAAACAAGAGTAAAATATCTAAAAAGTTGTGGGTATACTTATGTCATTTATATTCTATGTGTAATTATATGTGGGTATAAGCTAGGTACCTGTTTTTGGCTGAATAGAATCTCCAGTTCTATTCCTGCATGAAGTTAATAACTAAACATGAATAATTGTTACAGGGTAGTCTTTGGTTGTATGAGAGTTATTTACGGAGTAAGCATTTTTGTAACCAGTAGACAAACAAAAGACTAGTTGTCTTGGTTACACACGATACATATCAGAATTGGCCTGTTTTACTTGTGTGGCTTTTCACATTCTGAATCACAATTATTCATAATTATGTTAAGTACCAGTAATCATAAATGGCAGGTACAAATACTAGTGGTTTAACTATGACTCATGTTCACATGTGCCTTGCATAAGCAAGACACTTTAAAGAAACTTTAGATTTAAAAACACCTACCTGAATTTATGACTAACTTGACTTTATTTTTCATTTAATAATGAATTTTGGGAGTTAGGATTACAAATAACTATATTACAAACATAGTTATTTGATAAATAAATAAGTAAATTTAAAACTATTTGCACAAATTTTGTTTTCTCAAGTAAATACCTCACATGCTGCAGTACTACACCAAGAAAAGTTATCACAATCTCTCTCAAAAAAGGAAAACTCTTGTCTCATTTCTATATAAAATACTTGTACAAGTATAGTCACTTATGTACTTTTTGTTGAATGAATGTTATTTTTTAATGAAAAGAATGATTAACATTATACATTTCCTTATTAAGAAAAATAAAAATTAGAAAGCAATCTTTAAATATAGCTACAAAATAAAATAACACAATTTCCTATATTTGGACAGATCCAATATTGAGATTGGTGGATGTGTTACAGGGTGCAGCCAAGAGAGGGGACCCCAAATAGGCATTTGAAATGGGGTCCAGAACTCAAGGTGTGCAGGAGATTTTAAGGTGTCTTCACCCTTTCCCCCACAGGTGTGAGTTGGGGGAAGGGGCACACAGAGCAAGAACATGCAGGGCAGCTTTGCAGCTAATCCATGGCATGGTCATTTAGCATACCTATAGCCTTTGGCTGGTCACTTAGATATGCTAAATAGCTATGGCCATGCTCAAGGCCAGGGGGATGGAAGGGGACCTCCCCCCCCCACCAAGATGGGACCTGGGAGGCAGGTCCCCTGAGTTATAGTGCCTGCATGGGAGCTGGGAGAAGATTAGCTCCATGACATGGGGTGACACCTTCCCAGACCCATGATGGCGACCAGAAAAGCTAGAGAAGACAGCAGATTGAGGGCAAGTGTGCCCAAGTGTAGGAGGAGTCGGAAATGGGGCTGCAGAAGAAGATTGGTGCAGGGGATTTAAACCCAGACACGGCAGCCATTGAGGGAGAACCACTCGGACTTGACAGAGTGGAGACTCCCACAGCCCTGAGAGGGAGAGGACCACGTGCCTGGCGGAGTGGGGACCCCCACAGCTTTAGAAGGGGGAACCACCACCTGGTTTTAGCAGAGATCCTGGAGACTCAGCCGAGGGTGCTGGGAACCCAGGGAGGTCTCCCAGTCGAGAGGGATTACTAACTGAGAAGAACCAGAGGACTGCCTGAGCCATGGACTTCTATTTCCTTTCCTGAGATACGGTACTCTGGACTAGGCAAAGGGGGAAGGATGGAAGGACTGTGTGTTTGTGGGTGTTTTTAGGGACTTTAGGATTTTTTTAATAAAGACTTTAGGTCACTACTTTAAGTTAGTATAGTATTAAATAAACATTTCCTTTCCTTTTCACGAATCTCTGGCATTGAGAGACGTCTTTCCCAGGGCGGCGGACATAATGGACCCGGGGCCTTCTTTCAATAATAGTATATTGTCCAGGCCCCTCCTTGTTGTGTTCTGTAACAGATGGAATTTAGAATTCTTGATAATAGAAACCAAAAAAACCCCTATTTTACAGGGTTCTTGCAATAGGCCTCTCTCCAATAAAGATTAGTAATTTTGGTAATAAATCAATGCAAATAGAGAACTTTCTGAAATTGTTTTGAATAATCTTAAAACTTAACCCACAATAAAGGTGTGGGGCATAGCCTCTAAAAAAAAAAAAGACAACTATAGAATTTGTCTGAGGTACTGAGTCCAGAATTACACAATAATAATTCAATTACATATTTCATAGGAAGTTGGAAAAGAATAAATCTCATTTGCTTCTATTTTGTCTGACCAAAGCTTCCTTTATTTAAATATCTTACATAAAAGCAATTATGGATATTTGATAAAAATATATTTGAACAAGAGTAAAACAGAAATGAGAAAGAGTAATGAAGGATCTGTCCTTTATTTGTCAGTCATGGGCCTTGGCCTTCTTTCCCTAGATATGAAATACAATGAGTCAATATTACTATTTATATAGGAAATCAGCAGCATCTTCTAATAAGAGCCTATGATAGTGCTGTACTGCCCACCTTACATTCATGAAAGAGATACTGTTGGCTAATTTTTATCACACTATAATACTCTGAAGTGCTTTTTACAACAGAGATTATGAGTTTCCTTGTCATTCAAACAATAGTATTATCTTATAATATTAACCATACTCTTTTTTTAATGTTAAATAATGTCTACAAAGTGCTTTATATAGTGCCAAGAACCTAGTAAACCTAACTAACCATATGTTAGTTCATTGCTGTTGTGAAAATGAATAAAGGAAACATTATTTAAAATGAAGTCAGGAATCTGTGAAGGGGGAGCTCTCATGTACTACACATGCTGCACCTTGCAGACTCCAACACATAAAAGCTGTAGCCAGAGAAAGGAAGATTGTCTCCTTACCTAGCAACAGACCCAACCAACGAGAAGCCATGACAGCCAATAGGAAGCCACTATACTTCGAATTCCCAGTTTCTTCCCAAAGACGTTTTGTTTATAACAGCCCTTCCCAACTTGCCCGTTTTATGAATAAAAGAAAGCTCCTTTCTTTTGTTCTCTAGCCTTGCCTACGGCTTTGCTATAGCTCGCTTGTCCTGAATTACAATTCTCTTCTGTTACTGAATAAAGTCATTTTGCTGGTAAACAACTGGCTATTTCATTTTTTAAGGATGACGCTATTATTTTCTTGGCTACTTTGCAGAAGATAGATGACTTGAAATTGTTTGAAGAAATCCAAAGGACTGCTTAAAAAGTGACTGCAAAAAAGCCAAGTTGGAAGATTTAAATAATCTTTTTTAGAGTCTTGTCCTCCCCAGCACCGGCTGACAGTGTCTACTTCAATTCATTATGCATTGTATTGTTCATGGTTACATCAGAACTGTTTCTAGATGTAACCTTGAAGCACCCTGTGTTTCTCCCCCAGCCGAGTTCTCTGAGTGTAGTCCCAATCTTCAAGCACAGAGCTGGCCAAGGAGGATGAGTCTGAGTTGTTTAATAGAGTCACAGCCTGCAAAATTATTTGAACTTAAATGGCAATGTCATAACCAACAATTCTCCATTATTTTTTTCAGATTTTTCCAGTATGATAAGGTGTTGTGAAAATGGGCTTGCTCTTTTTCCTAAACGTTTTCCCCATAGGAATCATAAATATATAAACTTGAGTCAGATACTAATACATACAGGCTTCTGCCTGTGTTAACCTCAAGTTCATTTCAATGTCAAAAGAGAAAAGCTTTGCAGAGTATACATGGCAAGTTTTTAATATCCTGTGGTAAAGCATATACAACCTTGTGCCTTCTGAGGGTCATCTTACTGAGTAGTTTGCTTAGGCAGCAGTCAGCAGTGATCCAGAGATGAGAGGTAAATGGATGTTAGCACTGGAAGAGACATTGAGATGAAGAAAAACCCTGAGTGTGAGATTCAAAAACATTGCAGAGTACATCAACTTCTATTTTAAGGCACTTTAAAGAATGCTTTTCTTTTTTTCATTTCAACAAATATACATAGCAATAAAAAGTCATTAGAAATGACATTATTCTGAACTTTATCACACCACTTCTAAACATTAGTATACACAAGTAAAAAGCACAGCATTATTTCACTCTCTCTCCAAAAACATGCTTTGGGAAGCTAGCAATATCTCTTTGCCCTCTGTAGGGTATAGGTGAAATTGTCATGGCTGTCTTCTGAATATTCACTGTTATAGATTTTAAAAATGATCACATAAAATAAACTTGGCCTTTTATATAATATACGAATCCCACCCTTGACTTTAAAGTTTTCTCATTTTTGACATTTCAGTCTTTGGTTATCTAACAACAAAAGCCTTCTAACAAGTGCCCCTGTTGTACCAGGTAACAAGTCCCTTTACACCAGGTCCACGTTGTGTCTCAAATCAAGAGATCATTTCTATCTCTACTTTAGGTTAAGCTGTTTCCACAGTTAGGTATGCTTTTGCCTCTGCCTTTATCTCAACTCAGAACTTCTAGAACTTTTGCTTTCTGAGCCACTGGTTGCACTTGCATATATATCTGTGTCCTGCTGTAATTTCATGTGTGTGTCTCACCATGCCCAGGAAAGAAAGTTACTAGAAGGCAGGAACCTTGTTTTATCTTTTTTTTTTTTCACTTTGTCAATTCAGTAACTGTATAATGGGGCTTATGCATACTAAAATCTGTGTTAAGCAATGGGCATATTGACATCCTTAAGTAGGTGAATCTACAGCTAGGAATCTCACAGTCATTTGGTATAATCCTTCAATTACTATATCAGCAGAGACAAATGAGTAATAAAAGATTGTATTTTTTAAAATTATGGCTTATCTTTGAAATTCTCATATTTTAAGTTGTACTTTATGGTTTGGCTGGAGGGGCAAAGTGGGATATTATTGGAAGACTAAGAATCAATATTTTTGACATGAACACCAAGTGATTACACTGCTGAGCCAACTATGAAATCCTTAGCTGGTGATAAAGACCAAATTCTGGAAATGTCACAGAATTATTAAATTCCATAACTGTGTGCTTATCTAGATACTTCTTTAACCTCTGCTTCAAGCAAGATTTTATTAACATAATTAGTGGCCAATCACAGATTAAACATTTTGATTTATATTTAAATATTCTCTCTGCAGCTCTGTTTAGGCATGGTATCTTACTTTTCTGAGAGTCCAAATGAAGATTAGAATAGTGACCTTTCAGAACTTTTGCCAAGATTGTATTTGAATCTTGACATATTTATTGGTCAAGATAATTTTTCTTTATAGTAGGCATTTATCAAATACCAAATAGTGTATTTTATTTAGATCTGGATAATAATTTTTATTAATGTATTTTTTCAAATGCTTAAATAGTCAATGTAAATAAATAATAATTATACATAAATAGAAAATGCATAGTACTTGATGCAGACACTGGCCGGCAGTGTCCGCGTCATTATGGGTGAAGTAAGACAGTCACACAGACTACCGAGTCCAGAAAAGGGACAGCATAGCTGTTCTTTCAAGGGGAGCAAAAAGCCACGGCCTCCACCCATTACAAGATGGTCCCTATTAACTATGCACAGGTTTACTTTAGGTGGTTACCTTTTACAGAAAACAAAGGAGCCAATGCTGCTAATCACATCACAGAAGAGGGATATTTGCAAATGAAAAGGCAAAAGTAGTTGAACCGATTACACTCATCCTGGGAAGGTTTAGCATGGATTTTAGGAAGTTACTTTGCAGTAAATGCCCTCAATTCAGGGTGAGGAAGTTTTAGCAAAAAGTAAGACTCATAGCAGCCAAGGTACATTGCAGGCCTGATTCCCAAAGGGAGAAGCTATCCATGGGTGTGGGTCCTGTGCATCTCTGAGTGGGAGCTGGGTCCACGCCATGCAGAACAGAACAGTCTACTACAGTACTAAATATAAATAGGTAATATTATAATACTAAAATGTATAAATACAATGAAATGTTAAATAAAACAAAATGTATAATACTAATGACATAAAGTTACCAGGCCCTGTAAATGTCCCCATTCACGACCCAGGCACTGTTGAGCAGCTTCTGTATCTATATTTAGTAAGCAATCCTCTGCAAAAGTACTAGGTACTTAATATCATCACCTATGAGCTTTTACACAATAAAGATAGCTTTAGTAAGCTTGAGTTAAAATAATTATAGAAAAATACTGTCCTTCTAAATGTGTCATTTACTTTTGAAGACAATAATATGACAAATGTAAACAGCATTTTGATATATTGGTAGCCTTTAAAAAATGATTTATCCAGTTATCCTTTCTTAAAGGATTTCAAAGTATATAGTTGGTTTTGAATCTGTTTTAAGAATTAAGTCTTTAATTGATTTGCATAATATGCTTTTCTTATAAAATAGTACTTTTGGATAATGCCATCATGGTATAATTGATCATTTTTATGAGAGAAATTTGAAAAATATTTCAATACATTTTTGCTCTATTTTTATAGTCATTAATATTAATTATAATAACCTTAATCCAACATTGAAACAACTGAAAATAACGCTATATTCTTTAGGAATTTAAAAATAATGCTTGATTAAGGTAAGCTAATGTGCTGTGTTCTTTACTAAGAATGTGGAGACTGCCCTGACTGGTGTGGCTCAGTGGGTGATGTCTGGGAAAGTGAAAAGTTGCTGGTTTGATTCTGGTCAGGGCACATGCCTAGGTGTCTTCTGGCAAGCCATAAAGAAAGAGAATCTCTTACTAATGTTGTAGTAATAACATGTTTGATATTTATTACGTATTTTCTTGTGAGGGGACAAAGAGCTCCATATATGTTAAAGATGTAATTAATTCTTGAAACAGGCTTATAAGTCAAAGTGAAGGCATAATTATTCTTATTTTAAAGATAAATAAAATGCACCTCAAATTTATTATCAGATTGCCCCAAGGACACATAAATCGGTAGAAGAGTAATGCTGAAGTCTCCACTTTTATTTGTTTGTTTGTTTGTTTATAGGAGAAGGGAGGAAGAAAAACATCGATGTGAGAGAGAAACAACAATCAGCTGCTTTTCATAAACTCCCTGACTGGGGGCGGAATGCAGAACCCAGGCATTAGCCCTGATTGGGTTTTGAACTGGCAACTTTTTGCTTTGCAGGACGCCCAACCAACTGAGCACATTGGCCAGCACTTATTATATAGCTTTCTTAGAGACTAAACAAACAGGATATCATTACCAACTTTATGCTGATATTTTTGAAAATTTACATAAAATAATTAAATTAGAAATGGAGAAGCCTAAGAGCATAGGTGACCTCACTAGTTATGGCCAGTTCAAGAGCCCTGCCTCAGTTACCAGGAATCCCCCTAAGTGACACCCCTATCTCCCTCTCTGCAACTGAGATTGGTTAATATATAACACTTCAATGTTCAAGTGCTGGATTTGTTTAAGTAACAAACAAAACTGAATAAAAGTAGCTGCGGTGCTGAAAACATTAAGTTAGTGACAACAATCTAAAACATCCAGTTTAGATCAAGTTAAAGCTATAAGGTGATCCTAAGGGACTCTTATTTCTTAATTTTTAAAAATTCTTATTTTTTCTTAGCTAAGATTTAAAAATGACTTTAATTGTTCACTGAAAATATTTGGTAAATATGCCTTGAAGAATATCTGCTATTCAGTTCTGGCTAACAGTGATGACCTACTCATGTTTTAGCAAAAATAAAAAAAAGAGAAGCTGATTTTTTTTAAAAAAATTTATTTTTAGAGAGAGAGGAAAGGAGGGAGAAAGGGAGGGAGTGAAACATTGATGTGTGGTTGCCTCTCACATGCCCCCTACTGGGGACCTGGCCAGCAACCTGGGCACATACACTGGTTGGGAATCAAACTGGTGACCATTTGGTTCACAGACCAGCACTCAATTCACTGGGCCACATCAGCCAGGGCAAGAAGCTAATTTTTAAATGTGAGTACTTTTCAAACTCTAAGAGAATAAAGTAGTTCAGAGATTGGTAACTAGAGTCAATAAATTCAAAGGTTTCCATTTTAAGTGGTTAGACTGTTTCAGTTTTTTATGAAATTATGATTATGAAACATGGCTATTTTGTTTTTCTAAAGCATGATACTATAGAACTTAATCTCCCATAGGAGTAATCGGTAAACTCTTAATTGTTCAGATTCTATTTCTATATCAGCATATAGTTAGCAGCATGCCCTTTAAAAAGAATTATGATACCTCTATGTGTGGGGTTGCCAGATAAAATACAGGATGCCCAGTTAAATCTGAATTTGATAGAGACAACAAATAATATTTAGCATAATTAAATATTACATGCACATATTTAAGTCAAAAAGTATTCATTGTTTATCTGAAATTCAAATTTGAGTGGGTATGCTGTATTTTTATTTATGAAACCTGACAATCCTATTTATACTTCTCAGTTTTCTAATAAAGGTAATGAATGACTTCTGCAACCTCCCAGTGTTTCTTAGAATTAACACTGTGTGATATGTATTTCTTACAGTAAGATTTTTTTATATAGAGTACAATCAAACCTTGCAACACAGAATATCACATTAATTTCTCACTAGCTGACTGATAAACTAAAAATTACAAAATCACAATTTTTTTCCCTAAATTTTCCTTCAAATATAGGATTATGAATTCTCATAAATAGAACCATGGGAATTGTAAAATGGCAAATTTCATTGACTTGACTTGACTTTGACATTTAAAGACTTGTTAATGCTGAAATAACTAGGTAATTTGTTGATTTTTTGTGAGACTCCCATAGCAAATTTCAACTGAAACACAGAACTCACAAATGGGAGAACTGGATTCTAAAACTACCATTAGCATGTTCTACCAACTTGTTAAATTCTTCAACTTCCTCTAACAATGTTTTTTAAAAAAGTGAGATATTTGAGAAAAGATTGGAAGGAAATTCTTGAGTGTTAAAGTAGTGTTAGCAATGGATAAGCTTGTTCTATAGCATTGACAGATTGCAAATTTTATAACCTGCTTAAGAATCATGCCTGAAACTATAAGGAAATTCTTAATCCAAATCAAAATATGGAAAGAGGAAAATAGGCTTACGCTTGCGAGATGTAAAACCATGTTTCAGTAATATTACAAATAAAAGGTCACCAATTGTTGCAAACAGTTCTTATGCAGTCAGGGAATTCGGAAGTTAAAGCTGATATGGTTGTGCTGTAGTTTTCCTTATACACAGAAAATACATTCCAGGACCCCGGGTGAATGCCTGAAACCAAAGATAGAACCGAACTACATATGAGGTCTGTCCTGAAAGTATCCAGCCATGCATTATTAAAAAATACAGACCTTTATTGAAGAAGATATGAGAAATATTGTACATAGGACAATGACACCTCAGTCCCCTTCACAGTAGGCATCTTGGGACCTCACACAGTTCTGCCAGTCACCATCAGCTGTTCCATCGTATTTTTCTGAATCTTACCAATGGTATGAAATCTCTTCCCTTTCAAAGAGATTTTAGTTTTGGGAAAAGCCAGACACTGCAGGGGGCCAAATATGGGCTGTAGGGGTGCTGAATCACCTGGGTGATTTGATGTTGCGCCAAAAAAACTCTGCATGAGATGTGATTTATGAGCCGGCACATTGTTGTGGTGAAGCTGCCAGTCATCAGTTGCCAATAGCTGTGGCCTGCTGAATCATCCGAATCACTTCCATGGAGGAATGTTCAAGCTTAACACAAAATTGGATGCAGATTTGTCGTTCTACTCACTCAGTCATTTGAATGCCACGGCCACACAGTACACATGCTCACTCAACATTGTCTACCATCCCCACTGACCAGTACAGTGAAGTCCTCATTGTCCATACATGTGCATTCCAGTCCACTCTTCTTGGCTGCTAGGTTACATCGATGTCATGCAAACCATTCTCTTATATTAGCAATGGGTGGACTTTTTCTGGACAGATCTCATATAATGGTTTTTCCTATAAGTACATGACTTCTCATTTAAAGAAAGCACTTTACAGCTTTCCTTTGGCGTATCAGAATTTCCAGCATCATCGTTCTTTTATAGAACTTGAGGACATTTTACTCTTATGCTTTACGGACATTATTAAATAAGGGTTACTTGAACACAAGCACTGCCATACTATGACGATCTGATAACCCTAGATGACTACTATGTGGCTAATGGGTGGGAAGCATATACAGCTGAAAATGCTAGACAAAGGGATGATTCATGTCGGGGTGGGTTGAAGCTGGATTCCCAAGATTTCATCATGCTATTCATAATGGTGTTTAATTTAAAACTTATGAATTGTTTATTTTATAAATTTTTCCATTTAATATTTTCTGGCTGCAGTAGGCCATGGGTAAGCGGATCTGCAGAAGCAAAACCATTGATAAGGGTGGGGACTACTGTGCACCTTATGTAGGTTACGTTATGCTGAGCAACAAGCTATTCCAATATTTCAGTGGCTTAGTCCAACACAAGTGTATTTCTTGCTTATGCAGATCCTGTTTTAGAGCAGCTGTGCAGGGTAGTAATTTAGCATTCCAGGATTCTTCAGTCCTATGCCACTTTCTTCTTAATATGCATTTCCATGATTGTAGCAGCAAAGGAAGAGAACACAGAGTCACATACTGGGCCCTTAAGTAGTTCCACCAGGAAATGAAACATTTCATGTCTGCTCACATTTATCTACAAAAACAAGTTATGTCACTTTACCTAATTTCAGGGGGGTGGAGAATGTAATCCTACCCTGTGCCTAAAACCAGAAGAATAGGAAAATTGATGAGCCCTGAAAATGCCTTCAGTAGTATGAAATGTTATGAAAGTGTATTGTGTCTTGGATTATGCTAATAGAGTCACTAACATTACTAGCATGTCATAAGTTATGGTTGAAACTAATTAAAGTTTGATCTTGATCTTGTGATTCAAAGTTACAGACTTTTAAGTAGTTTCATTGTTACTCAATATTTGCATTACTGTCTGTGCAAGCAACTAGTCATTGAGATTCATAACTGGTTCACACAATTGTTTAACCTGTTTAAAGACGAAAAGCCAGCCACATTTAAATGAATTGACTTGATTATATCAGTATTAGGTAAAATATTAAAACACAACTTTTTTCATATGGTTGCAATATCGTAATCCAAATAAGTCACATTTTTTCATATGTAAAGACACAAGGAAAGGAATATACATGGGAAGGAATAATTACTAATGACTGAAATAATGGACAAATGGTATATTGCCAAGTATTTAATGTTACTTAGTTTCAGCATTTTTTGGTTTCTACAATATGAATAAGTAACTAAAGGAGCATTTTAAATTAAATATTAAGTGAATTTTACCACCTTTCAAATGCTATCATATCCGTGGGATGAAGTGGTTAACACAGATTTATTTCTTGATGCAAACACCACATTGGAGGTCTCCTATAGAATACTGTTTCACCTCACATCTTTACAACTTGTTAAATTGTTTTCATTTTTAAGCTGTAGTTTAAAGTTAATTTAATTAATTTCACGCTCTTTTTTTAAAGCAAGCTTTTGGACCCATCAAATTTGGCTTGTACCTTACAACAATTGACACACGATAATATAGAGATATGCAAATATACCTGTTTGTCAGGTGTGAAGAATGATCTAAAGAGCATGCACGTGGGAACTAAAACTTACAAACAAGCATACAGCTGTGTCTACGTGATCCCCTTATTCCTCATTTCCAAGAGGTAAATAGGATCTATCATTCGATTCTTAATTTATAGATTTTTCTTAGACATATTGTACAGTCCTCATGTCACAGCTGTTACTGGAGAAAAGAAGGTGAGAAAGAAAGCAAGAAAGATGCCTCTGACGATAGGGCAAGCTTAAACCTGCCACCAATTACACAGATCACAGTGTCACAGGTAGTTTTAACAGAATAGCAATCCTCGAGGTCAGGTTGAAAAAACAAAACAAAACACCCCACCCTGGAAAGGGAAGATCAGAGCGTAGGGAGGGCAAGCTGTAGGCCCCATTTCGCTAGTTTGTCTCCGCATCGCCTCAGCCGCCGGGTCCTCCCGTAGGGTCTTCGCAGGTCCTCGAAGGGCAGGTACGCTGACTTCCTCCCTACCTGTTCCGCTGGGGCGTGCGGAGCCTTCCGAGGCGATGCCCTAGCGGTGAGAATAGGAACACTCCGGCTGGAAGCTTCCTTTCCGTTCGGCTTCGCCAGCCGGACCCCAAAGACCCAAAAGCCCAGGGAGAAGGAAGTTCCAACTCCGTCCCGGTCCGCCCCCGCCCCGTTTCTCTCTCCGGCTCGCTGCCTCTGCCTCGCTCGCTCCGATGCCACCGAGCCTCGTCGCCACTTCTGGGTGGCCGTCCGGCGGAGGAGGCTGCGAGCTCCCGAACTCTGGGCAGGGAAATGGGGCAGGGTGAGTGAGCCGGTTTGGGGAGAGGCCCCGCAGCGCCCCGCCAGCGCCCGGCACCCCGCCCGCCGAGCTGGGGGAGGCGCGGCCTCGGCCCGGCCCGCTCTGGGCTGAGCCTCCGCGAGGCTGCGGCTTTCTCCTCCCTTCAAGTCCTGGCTTGGGAGCCGAACTGCGAGCGCTCGGGCCGGGGGAGGGAAGAGTGGGGCAGAAAGCCGCGGGAGAGAACAGGCGAGCCTCTGTCTTCTCAAAAGAAAGTAGGAGCCCTGGGTGGGAAAAGAGAAAGAAGCCCTCCCAACTTTTATTCAAGTTTTTTTCCCTGGGCGTTTTGTTTGTGCGCCCGGGGGTGCGCTGCAGGCTGCAGGCGTGGCGGCGGAGCCTGTGCGCCTAGCCCTTAGCCCCGCTCCTCCTCCTCGCAGCCGGGGCAGCGCCTCTCCCTCCCCGAGAGGCGCCAAATGGCTACCTAGTCAACCCCACCGGGCGGGGGCTGCAGCGCCTGCAGCTGCCGCCGCAGCTCCCTGCGCCCGCGGGCTGGGAGCGGGCCCGCAGGTGGAAGCGCACTCCGGAGGCGGGCCGGCCCGGCCGGGGTTTGGGTGGCTCGGGCGGTCTTCTGACGCGCCGCCAGCCCTGCTCAGGCCGCGGGAAGGCGCGCGTCCCGCCCTGACCGGCTGGCCTCTCCCACTCCAGCAGTGACGCGCCGCCTGGGAGCTGGAGCCCGCGCAGCGATCCACCGGGTGATGGACGGCCGAGCCCGGAGCATGCAGGACGCCCAGGAGATGCAGACACCCTCCACTGCCCCAGTTGGGTAAGCCGCGAGTGCCGCGCTGCCACTCGACGGGGAGGATGGGGGCAGCGGGGTCTCTGAGCGTTCACCTGGCTGGCCACTCGGCTGCTCTGCCAGCGGCCTTAGCTGGCTAACCCACACGCGGCCGAGGAGGCTGCTTCCTCCGGCCTCCTTGGAGGCCGCCCAGGGTTGGGGATCTGGTAGTTTTTCATTGCTTTCCTACTGGGGCTGCTCTGAGCTGCTGACGAGCAGCTGAATGCCAGGAATTGGGTGAGGAGTGCAGGAGCAAAAATTGTAACAAAGGGCCCCTTGTTGGGGCTCTGGGAGAGCGGCGGACGATACCTGTAAGTGAGCTCCCGGGAAGGGGGAAAAAGTTTCCTTGGACGCGAGCGGAGGCCCAGGCAGGTGAGCAATGTCAAGGTGACTCTGGAAGGGGCTTTCTGCGAGCGGTTGGAGGGCGAAGGGGGTGGGGGTGTGTGCCAGCTGTCAGCCCGCTTGACAGTTCCGGGACCGGGCGGGGTGCGAACCTCTGATTGGGGGTGTGTGTGCCTGTGACCAATTGCTGGTGCCAAAGACTAGCGCGAAGTCAGACTGCAGACAACCATACTTTTCTTTGTATACACGTGTTTGAGGAGAGATTGGAGGTGAAGGGGCTGTCACATGGTGAGTTAATATTAAATGAAGCATGTCTTCCTGCCAGATATGCTAATATCACCTTGCTAAGCGTTTGGATAAACAGTATTGAGAACAGGTAGTTCTGCAAGAGCTGGGCAGAACCTGAAAACATCCTTCGTCTTGGTAAACAGTGAAGGCTTAACTTGCGTGCTGGTTGAGTTCCTGAAGTGGGAAACCCCTCTGATACAGCATAACTTTTTCCTACATTGTTCCCCCGCCTTGGTTTCTTTTCTGATAATCTGATCCTGGAAATGCCCTAAAGGGAATAGAAACATTCCAGAAATCTTTTCCGGAAAGCCTTAAGGAAAAATAGACGTTGTAACCTATGAATGAGAGTTGTACAGTGTTCCTGATCGAGGAATAGGGAAGTCATTTTTTCCCTGGACCATGACAGGCCTTTACTTAGAAGCAAGTCACAGCATGTTTATTCATCGGAGACCATGCGAACATTGGCAGTTGTCTAGAGGAAACATGGAAAAGTCTCAAAGCAACATGACTAATATAAAATATATTTAGTATAGTGCTTACGTAGTGTATAAATTAATTTTCATTTTGTTTCAAATAGCTTCTCCCCTTTGCAAGGAGCTGTGCTACTGTTGACTTCCATTCCTATTCTTTCCCTAGGTTTTTCGTTGTTTAGGTATTATATATTCTTCCATGTACTGTCGTATTAGGATGCATGAGTAAAGAAATACATGTGTAGAAAGATGTTAATCATGATAGCACGAGCCGATTAAGGGAGATGCAGAGTGACGTGAATTGAAGATTAGACAGCTTTCAGGAATACTGGGATATATTAAGGTATCACAAAATAAGATAGGATTAAATGGGTGGATTTGAAAATGGATTAGGTTAAAGTACTTTAAAAAAGAACTTAGCATATGCACATACACGAAATATACTTATGGGTATTTAGAAATCAGTTAATACTTTTGAGTAAAACACATGGGGTCAGATGGCTCTCAGATGAAGGAATGGTAAGAGTTTGCTAGTGAGAAGCGTGACTATAGGTAAGATACTTCAGAGTTTACTCTTGATAATTTAAAGGTTTAATAAATTCTTTATGGAACGAATTTACAAAACTGTTTTACCTAATTTCTCGATTATGAAGAAAATACTTTTAGGGAACTTTGCCCTCCTCCAAATTTAAGGAGTGACATCTGGAATAATGCTTCAATATATCTACAAGCACCCCACATTTTACCTACATTATTTTATTTAGAGAAGTTATCAGTATATGAAAGTATAAACAAAAAATTACTTATTTATCAGTCTTCTTTCACTTATCTATCTTGTCTCTAGGCATATCCTAAGTGCCTATTACATACTATTTTTTGAATATTCAGTATTAAGTATTGCTTTTGTCATTTTTCTAAAAAAATGAAGACATTTAAAAAGCTTTAATTGTGAAAAATTTTATCCTAGGAATAGGTATTTAGGAGGTGGCAGGAAGCAAGCTCAGTCAATATGTTAAGGTTTGGGAAGTAAATTCCTTATTATAAAACTACTTAAGTCGTGACTCATTACTCTAATAGTTTACAAGGCCTAGTTTAACCCTTAATCTTGTATATTACTGTTTAACCTAGTTTAACCCTTAATCTTGTATATTACTGTTCTATAGGACTTCTCTATAATTTTCCAGGTCTTGCTTTCTTATAACAGGTCATTTTAAAGAAATTTAGTGCAACTCCATATTTTATAAATGACAATCTGATGTCCAGAGAGACTGAGTGACTTTGCAGAAGTTCGATAGCAAATTAGTGGCAAAGCCTGAAGGAAAATTTGGGACTAGTTGCATTAATTGTTTTCATCTTTTTCTAACCACTGTATGATACATTTAAATCTCAAATAGTCATCTTGGTTACCTTAGCTTTAGAGCTACTTGTGCTTGTATTTTTTTACTATCCCATACAGATATACTTAAAAAAAAAATGACTCTGAAATTTAAATGTCAACAGTGTAGTTGACATTGCTTTGAGGAACCTTAATGTTTTGATTCTGAAACAATCGTCAGGAATGGTTGAGGGTGGGTTGGGGAGGGGGGAAGCCTAATACTTTAAATTTTTGCCGCTTTGGACCCAGGAACTTAATTGAAGATGGTGTAAAAATTAATGAATAATTTAGCAGCTGCTTTCTGAAGCTTTTATGTAGATATATTACAGGTTCTGAAATGCACTGACTGTATAAACTGAGTTCTTGGTAACTAACATTTATTTACTACTTAGAATTTGAATGCCTTATCTAAAGTTTCAACACAAGCATTACCTGGGCATCTTAATACTAGTGCCCATGCTCTCACAACCCTACCTATCCTGATTTTGCCTGGTCTTAGACAAGGGCATGGAGTTTTTATTATTTTATATTTTATTTTTAATTATATTTTATTGATTATGCTATTACAATTTATCCCAATTTCCCTTCCTTTTCTCCCTCCACTCCTTCAGGCAATTCCCCACACCAAAGTCCATGTCCGTGGTCATGCATATACGTTCTTTGGCTACCCTATTCCTAGTGCTGTACTTTACATCCCCATGACCATTTTGTTACTACCAGTTTATACTTCTCAATCCCTTCACTCCTTTTTCCCATTCCCCAATCCCCCTCCAATCTGGCAACCTTCAAAATGCTCTCTGTATCCATGATTCAGTTTCTATTCTTCTTCTTTATTTTGTTTTTTAGATTCAATTATTTATAGATATGTATTTGTTGCCATTTTATTGCTCATACTTTAGATCTCCCTAAAGAAGACCCTTTAACATTTCATAACACTAGTTTGATGGTGATATACTCCTTTAGCTTATCTCCCTGAGAAGATCTTTATTTGTCCTTTGATTCTAAATGATACCATTGCTGAGTAGAGCAATCTTGGCTGCAGGTCCTTGCTTTACAACACTTTGAATGTTTTTTTGCCATTCGCTTCTAGCTCCAAAGTTTCTTTTGAAAGGTCAGCTGACAGTCTTATGGCGGCTCCGTTGTAGGTAACTAACTACTTTTTCCTTGTTGGTTTTAAGATTCTTTGTCTTTAAACTTTGGCATTTTAGTTATGATATGTCTTGGCATAAGCCTCTTTGAGTTCATCTTGTTTGGGACTCTCTGTGCTTCCTATAGTTGTGTGCCTATTTCCTTCACCAAATTAGGGAAGTTTTCTTTCATTATTTTTTTCAAATAGATCTCCAGTTTCTTGCTCTCTTCTCCTTCTGGCATCCCTATGATGCGAATGTTGGTATGCTTGAAGTTGTCCCAGAGACTCCTTACACTGTACTCATTTTTATGGATTCTTTTTTCTTCTTGCTATTATGATTCATTGCTTTTGCTTCCTTATATTCCAAATCACTGATTTGATTATTGGCTTCATCCACTCTACAGTTGATTCCCTGGAAGGTATTCTTTATTTCAGTTAGTGAAGCAGTTGTTTCTGACTGGATCTTTTTTTATGTTTTTGAGGTCCTCACTAAGTTACTTGAGCATGCTTATAACCAGTGTTTTGAACTCTGCATCTGATAGATTGTTTATCCCCATTTTGTTTAGTTCATTTTCTGGAGATTTGTTCTGTTCTTTCATTTGGGCCTTGTTTCTTTGTCTCCTCATTTTGGCAGACATATTAGGTAGAGCTGCTGTGCTTCCCAGACTTGGTGGAGTATTCTATATTAGGATATAGTAGGTGTTCTGAAGGGTCCAGTGGCACAGCCTCCCCTATTACCTAAGTTGCTACTTGAGGTGTGGCCAATGTGTGGGCTCTGTACACCCTCCTCTTATAGTTGAGCCTTGATTGCTGTTGGCACATCCAGGGTCAGTTACCATCTGTGTTCTCTCTGAGGTCCCACAGCACAAGCTGCAAAGCGTTCTGCAGATAGCTGCTACTTGTGCTGGACTTGGAGGTGGCCAGGCGAAGCCAGACTGTGCAGCAAGGCTGGTTGCTGCTAGATAGTGCCAGGCCTGGGACAGCTTAAGTGAGAGGTATGGGGCTTGCTGAAGCCAGATGCATGCTTGTTTGAGAGAATTTAGGAGAATCTGAAGCATGGGCCAAGACAACCCATTTGTATGGAAAATCCACTGGAAACAGCTTGGGTGGACCTGAAAGTTGAGTGGGTCAGGCCTCAGGGAATCACCAGGGTGGGGCAAACAGTATGAGCCAAGTTGATGGAGTCTCAGATATGGCACCTGTCTGCTGGCTCTGTGGCTCTGTTGGAGGAGGGCTCAGGAAGGGAACAGTGACAGCAGTTCTATCTGGGAGAAAGCTGCTCCCAAGATCTTGCTCTGATGCCAGACAACTCAGTTCCTCTGAGTATGTTTCTGGTGCCTTTCAGAAACCAGAGGGAAAGAGTTTGCTGGGGCTCAGAGGGAATGAGTTTGAGTTAGTCTGTGTGTGGGCTCTTTAAGAGGAACTCCCTGTGATTCCAGCAGTTTCTGTCTGCCAGAGCCTCAGTCCCTGCTAGTTTTTACAGCCAAAAGTTATGGCAACTTCAAGTTCTGGCACTGGAACCCTGGGCTGGGGTGCCTGTTGTAGGGCTAGGAACCTTTACTCCCAAGATATTTCTGTTGATATTTATCTGCCACCCTTGGATGTAGCACCAGCCCGTATATGTCTCCACCCCTCCTACCAGTCTTGATGTAGTTTCCTCTTTAATTCCGTAATTGTAGAGCTTACATGCAACTCAATTTTTGATGGTTCTGAATGATGGTTGTTCTATAGTTTCGTTGTCATTTTGATGTGGTTGTGCGAGGCAAACCGTGGTTACTAATGCTGTCATCTTGGGCATGGAGTTTTAAAATGTGGCTCAGGTGATTCTTATATGCACCCACATCTGAGGACCTTTGATTGAGTAGATATCAACAGGTGGGGTGGAGATGAAGCCATAAAGGGAATGGAGGGTGATAATTATTTTTCGGGAACTCAATATCCTAACTTTCAACTTTATTTTATTTATTTATTTTTTTAATTAAAGATCCATTTAGGTGCTTTACAGTATTAGTATTTAAAAAAATTGTTACTCCTTTTTGAGGAAGTATATTAACTGTTACAACTGTGGAAACTGAGGCTCAAAGAGCTTCCCATAGCAAGGCTACACAACTGTAAGGGATGAAAGAGTAGGGAGACAGGGTCTGGTCCCCAAATCTGTGCTCCTCCTCCTCGCTGGGCCTGTTGTCACCAGTACTTTTGCTGTCATGGATTTTACTCAATGGCTAAAGAATATTTTTGTTTAAAGTGGTTTTATAAATGCCTTCTCTTGAGTTTTAAAAAAATTATTTAAAAATAATTTTATTTTTTAAAAACTCCTACAAATTCTAATGCATAAGAAACATAATACTTAGCTTTGAGAAGGAACTTAAATATTTGGTTTATGTCTTCAGAATCATGTCTAACATTTTCGTGTTTGGGATGATAGAATTTAACTCAGTAAACTGACAGTCTTCTTTTGTCACATGACAGTCTGTATTTATTTTTGCTGTTAGGCATCTATTAAAGTTATTTGCCAAATAAGAAAGGTGAAATTGTTTATTAAGATGATGCTAAACATTTTGTTCAAAGTCTGATTTCCTCTGAATTTGTTAGAGGGTAATTGAATAACATTATGGCCTTACTTTATTATTGAAATGCCAAGTTTATTTATATAATAATAAATGCCAAGCTTCAGGTTACTGAAACAACTGCTTTCATTTAATTAATTAGTCATAACTTGTGAGGCCTTATTTTATGTAAAACATATTTTTCTAGGTACTGGGAGATTGACTGCTGATATTAACAGCTTTACTAAAATTATCTGTAACTATGGAAAAATTATATGTAACTAGGAAAAAATAAAGCGACATGATGTTTGTGTAGAAGTAGTACTGTTTTTAAAAAATAAAAATGAAACTTTTAATTTACTACAAGAAACTGCATAGATCACAGTCTGGTCAATGAGTGCTATCAATTCAAAGATTATTTACACTAGACTCTTCATAAGAAAAATTTAAATATCCTATAGTCTTACAATTTCTGCATGAAAAAAGCACATTTGACAGCAATCCTAAAAATTTACATGGCATTACTAACCATAGGTTGTAAAGCTAAAAGAAACTGTATCAAATGTCATTAATTATATATAGTAAATTTCAACTGACATGCCTGAAGAAAAAATGTTATTATTTTAAAATATATTTTATTGATTATGCTATTACAGTTGTCCCATTTTTCTCCCTTTATTCCTTTCCACCCTGCAATCCCCCTCCCACCAGGAATCTCCACTCACCACCTTCGTTCATGTCTATGGGTCATATGAACACATAAGTTCTCTGGCTTCTACATAGAAATAGTACTTTTGTGCTAACTTGAAAACATTATATAGAACTTAAAATGCAATAGTACAACTCACTGATCAGCAAAAGTACTGGGACTTGTCTCAAAATGGGCCCTCTACCTGTATTTGTTTTTCTTTTCTTCAATTTTTTTTTTATTTTGGTAAGATATCATGATATAAAATTTACTGCTTAATCATTTTAAGTTACAATGCAGTGGTATTAAGTACATTCATATTATTGTGTAACCATCACCAACATTCACCTCCAGAATGCTTTTCATTTTACAAAACTGAAACTCCGTACCATTAAACAAAACTCCTGTTCGCTCTCCCCAGCCCTGGTAATCACCATTCCACTTTTTTTCTATCTGATTTTGACAACTCCAGGTACTTCATATAAATGGAATCAAACATTCTTTGTCTTTTTGTGACTGGCTTATTTCACGTAGCATAATATCCTCAAGACTCATCCATGTTGCACCATATCAGAATCTTCCTTTTTAAGGCTGAATAATAATATCCCATTGTATGCATATATAACATTTTTGCTTACCCATTCATCTGTCATTGGACACTTGGGTTGCTTCCAAATTTTGGCTATTATAAATAATGCTGCTAGGAAAATGGGTGTACAAATACCTCTTTGAAAACTTGCTTTTACTTTTTTGGGGGTATATAGCCAGAAGTGGAATCGCTGGATCCTACGGTCATTCCATTTTTAGCTTTTTGAGGCCCACCATACTTTTTCCAAAGTAGCTGTATCATTTTACAGTCCCAACAACAGTGTGCCAGGTTTTTAATTTTTCTACATCCTTGCCAGCCCTCATCATTTTCTCTTTTCATAGTGGCCATTCTAATGAGTGTGGTATCTCAGTGAAATTTTGATTTGCATTTCCTAAATGATTAGTGATATTGAGCATCATGTCATGCTTTTGTCTATTCATAGATCTTCTTGTGAGTAATGTTTATTTAAGTCCTTTGCTTATTTTTTAATTGATTGTTTGGTTTTTTGGTTGTTGATTTCAGGGTTTGTTTGTTTTTTAATATTTTATTTCTTTATTTTTAGAGTGAGGGGAAGGAAAGGAGAGAGAGGGGGAGAGAAACATCAGTGTGCGAGAGACACATTGGTGGGTTGCTTTACCCACACCCCCAACCGGTGTCTAGCTGTCGCAACTGTGGTGTGTGCCCTGACCAGGAATCAAATCTGTGACCTTTTACTGTGGATTACCCTCAACCAACTGAGCCACACTGCTTAGGGCGAGTGTTAGAAGTTGTTACATATTCTGGATATTAGTTTCTAATCCTATACCTGTTTTTGTAGAGAGTTCTGCTGACTTTGAGACATACCTACTTATTTGCAATTTTGTATATGACTGCTTTCATGTTACGTTTGAGAAGTCTAGACAGAGAATATGTGGCCTACAAAGCTAGACTTTGTCCTCTGCCCATATACAGAAAAAGTTTGTTGACACCCCCGACCTAACTAATAAAATTGGCAAATGAAATAGTGGTTATTTAATTTAAAATGTATTTACTGGGGAATCCTCTAAGTATTGAACTTAAAAATAAATGGGAACAAAATTATTTATATTCTGTTTATATAAAATAATATATGTCTCATGGCAAAAGGTTTTTCAGAATTGTGGTTCCTAATTGATACTTTTTTTTTCCTCAAGTGAAGCCTTAAGCTTGGCCTCTTTGTAAGCATTGTGGAATTTTAACATTTATAAGAAGTTTGAATATATTTTATAGAGAAGATCTGAAAATTTCTGTGCTAGAGAAATTATGTCAAAAAATGACTGAGATGTAGCTAAGATATTTAGAAACAGATGTGCCTAGGAGCTAGACTAAAGTAGAAGGGGTTTCTATTTAGATTTTTGAGTTCATACTTATTTTATGAATTAAGTCAAGTGGTATCTATAATTTTCAGCACCCATTTTTATTGTTAAAGATGCTTCATATCTTTAAGCTTTTAGTGTTCTAATATTAGTATGATAGTTTTAAGACTTTTTAAAAATGACTTTGCTGAATTTTTTCCCATCTGTTATAGTAAAAACAAACTAAAAGTATGGGAGAAAGAAGTTTCCCATGACTATTTATAAAGGGCCAAACGGTCTTCAGCTTTGCATACAAACTTCACAGCTGAGGAATGAACTCTTTGGAAAAGGCTCAGACTGACTAATTTTAGAAAATGCTAGAGTGAACTTGGGTTATATTATTAATATAGGTCAAGTTCACAGTACTGTTTATAGATTGAAATAAGTTAAAACTATTTATTAACTTTAGATCTAGAATTGAATTGTCCAGTAGTTTGACAAATAAAGGATTTAATTGGGATGGTCATAGGTCACTATTAAGACAGGAAAGAATGCAAAGGCAAGAAAAATAGTTTAAGTTCAACTCAAATCTGAAAACTTATTACTGTTTATAACTTTTACACTTGATCGTAGCCAAAACACTGAAAAGTAATTACTATTTGTAACTTTTAACACATTTTAAATAGTTACAAATATTTACAAAGATCAGAATTTCCAAGCTTCCTTGGCAATAAATGAAGGTATTTGAGTTTCCAACATGTGTGATGGGCCATATCATGATTACATCTGTGTTTTTCATGCTATATAGTTCAGGGATATAACTAAGAGGCAGGTCTTCAGGAATTTAGTGGGAAGAGCACAACACACTGCAAAATTGGGTCACTTTCTTAACTGCCTACTCTCTAGAAAAGAAAAATGTGGCCTTGTTAAGGCTTTGAGGTTTTTGGTTGTGAGATAAGAATCAACGTGATAGGTGAGCAGGGAGAGTTCCTTATTTGAATTTTCTCATTATTCTTGTTCCACCCCATTGGGACCCCCTGTCCCATTGATATTAGAGCATTAGAAATAATATACATAATTGGTTTAAAAAAGTGGGAAGTATGTGTCAATAGAACAGAAATTTTGTAGTTGCCTCAGGCTCATAGAAAATTACTTTGGGCAGAATTAAGAGGCAAAATGCCAAAATTTGTGGGATTTGATGTTTGAAAACAAAGTGATTTGGAGGCAAGCCTCTGAAATGGAATTAAAAAAGAACCTGAGTTTTGGTAGTTTGTGTCCAAAATGTGGTTGTGCCTATAAATTAATGATTCTGACTTCTTGTATGGTATTTGCTAAAATTAAATAATACCATTTCAAACTAACACCTGTCCCTCTTAAACTATTCCAAAAAATGTAAGAAGAGGGAAGACTCCCAACCTTATGTTATGAGGCCAGCATCACTGTAATTCTAAAACCAGAAAAAGACACTATAAAGAAAGAAAATTATAAACCAGTATTCCTGATGCATATATATGCTAAAATCCCCAACAAAATATTAACAAAGCAGATCCAGCAATATATTAAAAAGATCATATACCATGATCAAGTGGGATTTATTCTGGTGATGCAAGGTTGGTACAATATCTGCAAATCAATAAATGTGATGCACCACATAGAACCACATGATGTTATCAATACATGCAGAAAAAGCATTTAGTTAAATCTGGCACTCATTTATGATAAAAGCTCACAGGAAAGTGGGAACAGAGGGAACATACCTCAATATAATAAAGGCCATATATGACAAAACAACTGCCAGCATCATACCCAATGGGTAAAAACTACAAGCGTTCCCCTTAAGATTGGGAACAAGACAGGGATGTCCTCTTTCACCTCTCTTATTCAACAGAGTACTGTAGTCCTAGCCACAGCAATCAGACAAGAAGAAATAAAATACATCCAAATTGTAAAAGAAAAAGTAAAACTGTTGTCACTTGGAGATCATTTTATATTGTATTTAGAGAATCCTAAAAATTCCACACACAAAAAAACCCCTACTAGAAGTGATAAATGAGTTCAGTAAAGCAGCAGGATACAAAATAATGAGTCACATTTACATAAACCAATAATGAACTATCAGAAAGGGAAACTAAGAAAACACTCCCATTTAAAATTGCATCAAAAAATAAAATAAAATACCTAGGAATAAGTTTAACCAAGAATGTAAAAAGCCTGTACTCAGAAAATTTTAAGACACTGAAGAAAGAAATTAAGGAAGATAAAAATAAGTAGAAGCATACACTGTGTTCATGGGTAGGAAGAATCAATATCATTAAAAAGTCTAGACTACCCAAAGAAGGCTATAGATTCACCACAATTCCCATCAAGATACCCACAGTATATTTCACAGAAATAGAACAAATATTCTAAAAATCTATATGGAACCACAGAAGACCCTGAACAGCCACAGCAATCTTGGAAAAGGAAGAACAAAGTTGGAGGAATCATGCTACCTGACATCAAACTACACTACAAGACTATAGTAATCAAAACAGCGTTGTACTGGCATAAAAACAGACAGATAGATCAATAAAGTGGAATTGAGATACCAGAAATAAATTTATGCCTTTATAGTCAATTAATATTTGATAAGGGAGGCAAGAACATACAATGGTTTAGATAGTCTATTCAAGAAATGCTGTTGGAAAGCTGGACAGATATGTGCAAAAATGTTATTAGACCACCTTATATCATACACGAAGATAAACTCAAAATGGATTAAAGACTTAAATGGTAGACTCGAAACCATAACACTCCTAGGAGAAAACAGGCAGTAAAATCTTGCACATTTATTGTAGCAAAGGAAACAAATGAAAAAAGTAAACAAATGAAATTACATAAAACTAAAATATTTTTGCACAGAAAAGGGAACCTCAACAAAATGAAAAGACAGTCCACTGAGTGAAAAAACATATTCATCAATGATACATCTGATAAGGGGTTGATATCCAAAATTTATAAAGAACTTAAAAAACTCAACACCCAAAAAATCCAATTTAAGAATGGGCAAAAGAACTGAATGGACACTTCTCTGAAGAGATATAAGATGACCAATAGACGTATGAAAAGATGCTCAACATGACTAATCACCACAAAGAGATATCATCTCACACATGTCAGAATGGCTATCATCAGTTAATCAACAAAAAACAAGTGCTTGTGAGGATGTGGAGAAAAGGGAACCCTCATGCATTGTTGGTGGGAATGCAGATTGGTGCAGCCTCTGTGGAAAACAGTATG
This sequence comes from Phyllostomus discolor, assembly GCF_004126475.2. Lineage (NCBI taxonomy): Eukaryota > Metazoa > Chordata > Mammalia > Chiroptera > Phyllostomidae > Phyllostomus > Phyllostomus discolor. The sequence continues at coordinate 57,170,946 of NC_040906.2, forward strand.
GCATTACCTCAAAAAATTAAAAGTGAACTGCCTTATTCCACTTCTGGGAATATATCTGGAGAAACCTGAAACAGTTGTTTGAAAGAATATATGCACCTCTAATTCATTGCAGCATTATTTATAATAGCCAAGATTTGTAATCAGCCCAAGTGCCCATCAGTAGATGAGTAGATAAAAAAGTTATGTGACATGTACACAATGCAATACTACTTGACCATTTAAAAGAAGAAGGAAATCTTACCTTTTGCAACCACATAGGTACACCTCGAGAGCATTAGGCTAAGTGAAGTAAGCCAGGCAGAGAAAGCCAAGTACCATATAATTTCAATTATATGTGGAGTCTAATGACCAAAATCATGTAAAAACAAAATAGAAACAGACTCATAGAGAATGGATTGACAGCTATCAGATGGAAGGTGGGTGAGGGGACTGGGTGGAAAAGGTGAAGCGATTCAGAAAAAAAAAGTAAAACTCATAGACACAGATAACAGATTGATGATTAACAGGGAAAGGCAAGTGGAGAGAGGTAGAAGAGGGAATGTGGGCATAAATGGTGATGGAAGGAGACTTGACTTGGGGTGGCGAACACAGAATATAGTGTACAGATGATGTATTCTAAAATTGTACGCCTGAAATATATATGATTTTATTAACCAATGTCACCTTAATAATTTTTTTTACCTTATTGTTGTTCAGTTACAGTTGTCTGCATTTTCTGCCCATCCCTGCCTCTCGCCCAAGCCAACCCCCTCTCCTGTCCTTGCTTCTACCCTTCCCCTTGGTTTTGTCCATGTGTCTTTTATAGTAGTAGTTCCTGAAAAGCCTTCTCTCCACTGTTCCCTCCCTAATCCCCTCTGGTTATTGTTAGATTGTTCTTAATTTCAGTGTCTCTGGTTATATTTTGTTTGCTTTTTTCTTTTGTTGATTATGTTCTAGTCAAAGGTGAGATCATGTGGTATTTGTTCCTTACTGCCTGGCCTATTTCACTTAGCATAATGCTCTCCAGATCCATCCATGCTGTCACAAAGGGTGTAAGCTCCTTCTTTCTCTCTGCTGCATAGAATTCCATTGTGTAAATGTACCATAGTTTTTTGATCCACTCATTTGCTGATGGGCACTCAGGTTGCTTCCAGAACTTGGCTATTGTAAATTGTGCTGCTATGAACAATAAATTTAATAAAAGTAAATAAATTTTAAAAATAAGTATACCATTTCGCTTTCTCGCCTAATATTACAGCTTCTATATTATACCAAGATATATTTGTAAGGAAATAAAGCTAAGATAGTCAAACCTAGGTGGGTCATTTGTCACTAGTCCTTGAGAATTTTCATCTCTCTAACCTGCACACATGCTATTTTATTTCTGGAGAAATGGAAGTAAGGAAGTATTAGTCAATTCCAAGGGGAGTTGTGTCACAGGACCACAGTTTTAACAGCTGCTACAGCCGTGTATCAGTTCAGATATGCTGGAAAAACAGGAAATTCAGTTGCTAAATCTGAAAATGGCTTCCACCCTGCCATTTGCAGGTCTGGTGGATGTGCCCTAGTTTCTCAACCAATTAAGCCAACAGTAGTCAAGATAACTATAAGAGCCATTGAATATATTTTCTCTTTTGTGCTATAGTGGATGCAAGGTATGCACAAAATGAAAGCGTCAGAGAGAGGAGCAATCCTTTGTTTCTCTTTCCTTTTATATCTGATAGTCAAGTAGCACTGCTTTAATAGAAAGAGGAAAGAGGCAAAAGTCACTGTCTTAAAGGATGCATCTGTATTTTATAGTCTGAAGCAGTTACTATGACTCTCAGGCTTTTATGATTCAGTTATTAGTTGGCAGTAAAACTCCTACACAGTGTTAAAGGGTCATTTAATTTTCACATGAGTGCTCTACCAGATGATGGGAGTGGTTTCTTCCCATTTTTTGCTCCTACCTACTGTACCTACTCAAAGAAAAGCTAGATGCTTTAACTTAAAAAGTTGGGTATATAATACCCATTTACTCCTTTTTATCGAACACTTAGTGATTTGCTTATGTTTTTTACACTACTACTTCATCGAAAAATTTAATTTTGTGAGTTGTGAAAGTGAGAATTTCCCTGGCATTTTTCTTTTTTTTAGTTAGCCAAGTGGATGCAGGTTGTGCTAAATGGAAATATAGAGATAATTAAATTTTTACTTTGGGATGTAGATGAAGAAAGGAACAAGAAAATGGGCAAAATATATTCAATGAATAGAAAATAAAAAACAGAACAGTCTCTGATGGTGGCAAAGGCAGTGAGTGGTGCTAAATGCTAGACTGGGCTGGCGTAAATGAGCAGTTTGAGCTTTGAAGGCTTTCATCTCTTATGGTCGTTTGGTAAACTCTAGCACCTTTAGTTTGTGAAATACTTCTGTGGTCTTAGGTTATAAGAAACCATTTTCTGCCAAAGACCATGTATATATAATCTCTTCAAAAGAATTATATTGCTTTTTGGGGGAGAGATTTCATCCAAAGTTAAATTGAAAGTTAATGCTAAGGACAATCTTCACAGTGGTGTTTATAGGTCACATCACTGATTCACTGTTTTTAAATAGGCAATACATTCAGATGGCACAACATTCAAAAGAGAAAAATGACAAAATAGAGTTATACCCTCAGCCCCTTGGTTTCTGTCACCCAGGTTTTCTCCGCAGTGGCAATCAGTGTTACCAGTTCTAACAAATTCTGGTAGGATACTTTATACCTGTGCTGTCCAATGGTACAATAACATAACATGAACCACAAATGCAATTTAAAAGTTTGTAGGTCCCACATTAAAAAATTCAATCTAAATGGTGTAATTGTTAACCTGATTCAAGCTCTACAAAACAAGTTGTCTTTAATAGAAAATATTTTACCCTGAGTCATATTTGAAATTTAAATTAATTACATGAGATTTAAATTTAAATTCTTAGTCACACTAGCCATATCTCTGTGCTGAAGAGCCTTTAATTGCTGTTGACTACCCTAGTGGACAGTACATCTCCTTAAACTCAGGAGTAAATGACTGCATGTGTATTGTTTTTCTCTTTTATATATACACAGTTAGTTCTGCTTTGTACCTTGCATTTTCACTTAATATAACTTGATGAATTTTTACATTTCATTGCTTAAAGGGCTCTGTTTTCCCAAGCTATGTATTATGTCTTTGTAGAGATGAACCGTGATTTATATAAGCAATACCCAATTGATGGACACTTGGATTTACTTTTCTCCCCTACCCACGTGCTATTATTAAGTGGTCATTTTAGGATCCTTCATGCAATTTACAATGTAATGAGCTAGTAGTCTTCCCTGGTGTGTTTGATTAAAGTAACTAGATGGTGAAGCCCTAAAAAGCAGAGGCCATATTCTTGACTACTTTTGTGTATACTGTGGATTTAATTTAGTTTACTGCACATACCTTGACATGTAGTGATCAGTTATTAGATAGATATTATTTGAATTTGTGTAAACTTGAGCAAGAGGTCAATGTTGGAGATAGAGACCAGCAAAATACTTGTCCACTGGGGTGGTCGAAGCTCACTTATGCATAGTATCGAACTGAGTATCATATTTTGCTGTGTATAATGCACATTTTTTTTTTCCAAAATTTTGAGGGAAAAATAAGGATATGCATTATACATGAGTATAATGATTACACACCATGGGCATAGTAATCCTGTGCATAATGAGCACAAAAACGTGGTGTGCACTGTACACTGGAGCACATTATATACAGCAAACCACGGCATTTAACATTCATTTTTGCAGCCATTACTTAATGAATTGTTAAGTCATCATCAAATGCATCATTAAAAGAGCTGTAGTCAATTTCTCATCACTCTATTTATACAATTCAGTTCTTGATTTGAGATTCTCTTTTAGAATTATTCCCTGCAGCGGTGTTTATAAAAGAAATATGCATTTTATTAGTAATGTAAGTGTAAATTCTGTGTAATGTCATTTCCATCTCAAACTTAGATAAAACAAAATATTTGGCCATCATGGGCAGGGTTTTTAACCCAGCACTTACATCCTATATTACTTATTCCTATTTTTTAATAATAATAGAGTGGCATATAATTTATAGACTAAGTTATAGGTTTTAAGAATTAAGCAATTATTCATTAACTTGTGCATAAAAATTCTCATTTCTGTTAACACCCTGAAGTCTAAATTTTTAAAGAGTCTTATGTTTTGATTCTTCTATTGGTATAAGAAATTAGCCTTTTGATGTGAACATAATGGCTGAAGAATAAGACCAAATAATAAAGTGTATTTTTTCCAGTTTATGAAAGAAGAGACTGAGAATTTAGAGATAACATTAATAGAAGAGATGAAATTGTCCCATAGATACCTAGGAAAGAATAATCTGTGCATCCTTCTTCTCCCCAGTTTTTTGGGGAGTTACACTTCAAAATGGGGACAAAACTGAAAAGTAGAAAACAAGTTTGTCCATTTTTTATCTAAGAATGTGTTTTGGCAACAAGTTGGGATTTTACATTGTCCTAAAATAAGATGAAATTCTAGGCTAGAATTCATCAGAAACAAAGATTATTTAAGGTATGGGCAGATGATGCAGCATTCCAGAAAGTGTTTTAAGTGAGCCCAACACCCTTCATTTAACTCTGCTGTCTACCTTAGGTGAACTGGTACACTTGGCTCTTGGGTATTTAACAGCATTGGTTTTGGTTTCAAATAAAACTGGACCAGTCAGAAGTCAGATTAGCACTCAACAGGCAGCTGTTGCAGAATGGCTTTGGAGACAGAAAAGCTGGAACTGAATCTCTGCTTTGTTGTTCTCTGACTTAGTCACTTTCTTTCTCCTTATTGATCCTGAGTTTCTTCTGTGGTTGGAGAAGGTGATTACATAGAATGAAAGTGTGGAAGTAACACCAGTACTCACCAGGCATTCAGTTTATGTTTGTTAATTTTTAAATATTACCTACCTTGTTAGAAAACAGCCTTTGGTAATGCTGGTATCATTATTATACTAATTGGAAAACAAAGAGTGAGGGAACACGCCCTGTTCTCATTTCTTTCCCAGGAAGTCGAGGATGGGGTTGGTTTTCTTCATTAGCCCATTGTGAAGGTCCCTGTGCCAGATCTAAAGCCATTCTTGGAACACTGAATACAAAATGGGTACTAATCTTAATGGAAATCACATTTCTTTTTAGAGGAGAAAAAAATACCACTTCTGAGATTAGGAATGTGCTACCAAGGTGATTGTAATTTTGATTGTTTCCTCACTTCACCATTGTGGGAGTTGCCTTATCTTTTAATATTTCACTTCTGTGTATCATGAGAGTAACTCTAACTGCATTTTTTAAATTTTGTTAGGACTGATAGTCATTGATTAAAAATGTTCAGTTGTAACATCTATATAAGGACATCATTATTCAAAAGAGGCAGTGAAATTTGAGACACTATTCTTATTATAGGCTAATTGTATATTGAAGAGAGCTTTTTTAAACATACAGATTAAAATCAGATCCACCACCTATAAATTAGATGTTGAGGTATTGTATTTTGCCATAAATGGTTATAGAATTAAGTGGCAATTTAGAACATAATTTTTGTTATTGGTAAGAGGAAGAGGAGTCTGTAACTCCCAACTCCTTCAGCCTTAAGTATGCGGCAATGAAGGGGCAGCATTTGTCCCAGACTGTGTAAAGCTGTATGTAAACTTTGGTGGCAGCATGATGGACTCGTCTGAAAATGAACCTTACACACCATTGACCAAATGTCTTTATTAGAGCAAATACAGGTAAATGTTTTTTTATTTATGTTTTCTTGGATTCAATTTTTTTTGTAATATAGAAATGCTTTCCATATTTTCGTAGGTATATTTTGATGTCAGAATGGAAAAACTAATTCAAAATATTTATCATAATTAAGGTCTACTTTTTCTTAGTAGTATAATGAAAAATTTCAAACAGAATAAAACACCTGTGCACAGACACTGCACTTGGAAATTTTTTTGAACATTAAGGTGTTCTTGGTAAATTTACCTTAAATGATGTATTTTATGAGATACTGTGTAAAATGATGTGGAGTCTTAATTGCTGCATAGGCTGAATGAATATTTGTAAATTCATTAAAATACCCACTAATTAACAGGATCTGGGGCCCAGTAATTGAAGAACAATGGGTGGTATCTTGTATGGCTGGTCATACAAGCAGTGAGCGTTCATTGAACACTCACTGTTCACCAGGTAGCTGTGGTAAATGTGTGACATGCGCCACTGCATTTACCAGTCAACAACCACTCTGTAATGTGGATGTGGTTGTTATCCAGATTGTTCAGAAAGGGAAGCCGAGGTTTAGCATGTAACTTGAGAAGGGTCACATGGCCAGGCAGGGACCTAGATGTCATTTGAAATTCCTTTGCTTTGACCACTTTGCATTCTACTCACCTTTCCCCCACCCTCCCAGAACCGCCAGCTGTGGCAAAGCCGGTATAACAATAAATAGTATAGGTGACATTAAATAGGACTGAACATGTTTTGCTGTTTTTATTTAAATTTTTTCTGGTTGCAAAATTGATATGTTTATCACAAAATATTTGAAAGTCATGGGAATTATAAGAAATAACTTTTGCCTCTGTTCCTAGGATGACAGCTGTTGTCATGATTTGCAGAGTGTGTTCTGAGTAAGATATAGTTAACGTGTTTTGTGTAAAAACAACTTCCATCGTCACATAATTTGGGGGAACATCTGGGTTAAATAAAGCCTTCTCTAATGTCTTGTCAGGGATTTTAATAGGCTAATATGCATAATGGACTTCCAAAATGGACCTGGAAAGTAATTTTTTTCCAAATGTATTTATCAGAACACTGATTTGTATGTAAAACCAATATTCTTTCAGACATAGTTTAGGTAATGCCGTGGATGGAATGTATTCTTTCAGATGTTTAAATAAGCATTTAGATTTTTTAAAAGATTTTATTTATTTATTTCTAGAGAGGGAAGGGAGGGAGATAGAGAGAGAGAGAGAAACATCAGTGTGCGGTTGCTGGGGGTCATGGCCTGCAACCCAGGCATGTACCCTGGCTGGGAATCAAACCTGCGACACTTTGGTTCGCAGCCTGTGCTCAATCCACTGAGCTACGCCAGCTGGGGTAGCATTTAGATTTTTAACTGCATATACTATTTTTATATTCCTTTTCTTCAGGATTATATTATAGATTATTTCAGTTATTTAAAGCTCATTTGAAAATGCTTTTTGAAATAGTTGTGTAATAAATCATGTGTATTTGGTATGTTTTTGTATTTTTTTTAACTTTTGATTTGGTTATTGATCATTTGGACTGTTTCCAAATAAATCTAACCATGATAGGGTATGAATTTTAGGTTTGGGTGAATGTGATTCCAGAACTGAAAGACTTGCAAAGTCTGCAGCAGTGAGGAAACCAGCCCAGGGTTTGTTACAGCTAGAAACTGCAGAAGCCATCATGGGTTTCAAAGAGGTCTGTGAGGGATAGCTCCGTGACTTGCTGTCAGGAAGAAATGGCCAAGAAAAGGACATTCTTAAGGGGAAATAGTAGTCAGCTATTAAAATAAGCTGGGAAGTTAGGTGTCCATGTGTGTAATTATCTACTGTTTCAAAGTGCTTATTTCCTCAAATGCAGCCTGTGTGGTCCCCAGGCCCGGCGTGGTCTCCTCCCAGAAGCACTGGGAAAGCCTGGATCCAAGGGCAGTTCTGGTTATTAATCTTTGCTGTAGTCAAGGAGAGTAAGAGGGCTGAGAGTTTCAGGCTCTGTTGATGGGTAAAGAAGCTGGACTTCTGGACAGGTATGGATTTGAGAAGGGGGAGTTTTAAATTTGGATTAGTTGGAGAGGAGTGAGTTTGAAGTTATTTAATAGATAACCTGTTGTAACAACAAAGAACAAGGAACCTTCCTGAAAGAATCAATGGTTCATTGATTTTTTTCTTTTAGCAGATACTTACTGAAAGCTCACCATGTGTCGGGTACGGGGCTGGATGCTGACAACTAATTGTATTGAAAATATTACTATACAGTACGTGGAAATTATATTCATGGAATAAAATCACTTTGACTGGAATGAAAAGATGATTCAATCTTATTAAAAATACATATCTTTGAACAACATCCAAGGCAGTGTAAACAATACTTGCTCTGTTTTAAAATAATACTCACTCTGAAATGCCAATTAATATGCAGTTTCAAATCCTTTCTTTTTGTCTTGGTTAGCATTATGTCTGGTTTCTCAGATGTCTTTATGAACCTTTTCAGAATGTTTATGTAAATACAGAACTTTTACATGTGTATGTGCTCCCCCTACCCCCATCAAACTTTTTCCTGAGATTTATTCTTCTTATTGGACTATGGGGAGTTGTTAGCATTGGCTCTTCTTAGCTAGAACCAAGTATCAAAACTCTTTCTCATCCTTATGAGGATTATTTATGGCAAGACTGGAGAATGCTAACCTCAGTGGGGCAGTGAATTGCAAGGCCTGGAGAGTTGCCAAAGGGAAAATTCCTCAAGGGAATAACCAGCAGCCCAGGAACCTTGAGGCTCATAGCTATGGCAGCAAGAGGTGGTTGGCCGTGGCCTCTTCCTTTGGTGCCCAGGGCTCCCAGGGCTCCCAAGGTCTCCAGGGCCCCCAGGGCCCCCAGCTCAGCAGGCACAGGGGCAGAGCTGCCAGTTTGACCTCAGACCACAGTGGTGGTTTATTCTTCATCTGACCAGACTCCAGCAGTCACCTCTATTGCCTTAAACTTGTGACTTTCTGTGGGAGGTGACAATCAAGAAGCACTGGAAATAGTCTAAGGGACATAGGCTTGTCATTTCAGGGAGACTTAGTGTTGAATTTTGGCTCAGCCATTAAACAGAACATTTTAAACAAATTGTTTAACCTCTTTGCATCTTTTTTTTTCCTTTCCTTTTTTTCTCCCCGAAAATAAAGATACCTATCTCATAGACTTATGCCTGGAATTAATTGGAAGTATTTGTAAAACAATGAAATTGATAAAGTAATAAAACTCATTGACTCTGACAAGATTGGTTTAAGCTGCCCACTGTTTGTGTTTAGTATATTAGCAGTTGATATTTGGTTAAGGATCACTGTTTCCCAAATCTTAATAATGCTATTTTATAACTCATTAGTTCATAGAATGTGATTCACTGTGAACAAGTTTTTCTGGCCCTTTACCATCATTAGAAAAGGCTCTACCAGGTAAGATGTGGAGATAATGAGCACACAATGTGCACATTGTCAACCTTTATTCCTTTTTCCTCTAAGAAAATAACCAGCTAACCAAACATGTTCTTTCACTGATTTTATTGTTGGCAGTGTTTCTAATGAAAAGACATTATCTTTGAGACTACAAGACAGTCCCCCCATGTATAGGAAAACTAGATTTTTATTTTATGCCTTTTTCTATCCAGGGCTCAGGTACATTCCATTTTCCAGAAATTGCAGTAGCAGAATACAGATTGCGAACCTCTCACTGTATGGTCTCATACTTTCCACATCTGTAAATTTTAAATAGCCCCTTTATGTTAAGAATGATGTGTAAGATGAGAACCACTTACAAATCATTTGTTGGTAATACATGTCTTGAAAGTGGTTCTGTTGAGTAGATTATGCCTTTCATTTCTAAATGCTGGACGAGGCTAGTTCTCTTGGGTATGGAGCATGAGGTGACATCTGCATGAAGGTGTTCTTTCTCATTGAGCGTGTTGGTGCCAAACTTCTTGTCGTGCCAGAATCATTTCCACATGGATACTCATCCAGTTAAAAATCGTCAGTGCCATTTCTGAAAGGAAGGCAAATTACTACTTTGGTCGTAAGGCAGCAACAGCTACATTTTTTTTTTTCTCATTGAGGTATCCCAAATAGGTTTCCACTGGTCATATATTATTGAAGATCGGTGAGACCCCTCAAGGTCATGGATAAAGAGGTATGATCACAAGAAAGCAGCCACTGTAGTGTGCTCACATTTTAAACCGGTGTGCTTTCTCATATGTGCAAGTGTTCTCACTGAAACTAGCTGTTACTTGAATGGTATGAACATACCACAAACTACTTATTTTGGGATTTCAGAGAAGTAAGCAATTTTAAAGGTTTGTCAAGCATCATTGAATTTCCTGACAGTGTTTGTATATTTTATAAAAATGGCATCATCTTGCTCTTTGCATTAAACTGTTCTGAATATCAGTTTATGAATTTGAAAGAAATAAAGGATAAAACAAGCTGTTCCTCCCCCCTTCTCCAACCCTCTCTGAAATAACTAAATAAAAACCTTCAAAAGTCTGCCATCTTTTAAAGACAAAGATGCACTTTAAATGAGAGTCAGCGAAAACCTGGCCTCTGGATAACAGTAGAAAGTTTCTAAAATAATTATTTCCTTCTCTAGTTAATATTCACTTTGTGTTTGACACTTTGGCACATTTTCTGGCATTGCTGAGCCTTCACTGCATTTGTAGCTTTCAGTTTGATTAGAAAAATTACTCTCTACATTGTCAAACCCGGATGGCTTTCAGTCGATAAGGAAAAATGATGATGATTATTTTAAATTTGTATCTTAGATCATTAATGGTGCTTGAAAAACTCTTAAAGTGATTAGTTTTCATTCTCTTTTCTCTTAAAAATTCACTTCATATTCTTACTCATCTTTCTGTTATTGACTTTGTAAAATACTCCTACTATGTACTTTGCCCTTAATATGTAAAACCTGTGTTTTTATGTCTTATATTCTAAGTACTTCCCCAGTTTTGTCATTTTTAGCATTTATTTTAATAATATTTTAGAGATGATTTCATGTGTTTTTTGGGGTTGCTTAGAAATGTGTGTACATTTTAAATCTTTAAAATATCACCTTATTTTAAATTTGTGATAGATTAAATATTTGATAGAAATAAACTGAAGTTTTTTCTTTTGTAGTATGAAATAAGGTCTAAATTTTAAAAAACATAATTTTCTCATGTTATTTATTGAACAATTAGTTTTTTTCCTACCGTTTTGGAATGTCACCTTTATTACAGAATACAATTACTTTTATTCATATGTTTGTTAGTGGACTTTCCATTCAGCTCCAGTGATTTTCTGCTTTTCTGTCAATCTAGAATTTTTACTTGCAGTGTCACTATTGTATGTTTTATCCATCTGTTGGGGTCAAAATAGTCAGCGTTTTGTTGTTTGTTTGCTTTAAGAAAATCTCCTGGCTGTTTTAAGGCATTTGCTCATTGTTTCTGCATGTTGAATTTAAAATTGGGAATGAGAACTGATTTCTTGGGTTCAGTTTCCACATAAATATTTAGGGAGCCAGTATTGCTACTATGTTGAATTTTCTCATTCAGGAACGTGTCCCCAGCACTGTACTCCTTTGCTGCTGTCTCACCTCTCTGTCACAGAACACCAGATCTTACCATTAGGAAAGTATGCCTTCATAGGTGTCAAGAGAAAATTATCTTGAGAGCGACTGAATTACCAGATGTCTTCAATTAAGTAACTTTAGCATTATGGTATAATGCAGTGGTTTTCAAAGTGTGGTCTTTTATCAACAGTATCAGTATCAACTGGGGTTTTGATAGAAATGCAGACTTGCAGATCCACTCCAGACCTATGTAATCATAAAATCTGCTTTTACGAGCTCTCCAGGTGATTTTGATACAGGGAAAATGCTGAGAACCACTGGTATAGTGGTTGGAGACAGCTTCAGAGTCATATAGTATAAAATCCCACTTTAGCCCTTTACTCCAGTGTAGTTTTGATTAAGTTACTTATATAAGTCCAGACATGCTTATCTGTGGTATGGGCTGTTGTGAGAATTATCTGTATCATCAGCAAAGTGTGTAGATATTGAGTAGCTGTTATGTTTCAGATAGCTTTCTAATAAGCAAGGGCTGAAGTGGTAGTGCACAATGTGCTAGATAGTAGTGGTGGTGTCTAGGGCAGGGGTGTCAAAGTCATTTTCACTGGGGTCCACATCAGCCTCACAGTTGGCGTCAAAAGGCTGAATGTAACTTTAGAACTGCGTGCATGTAACTACTCCGTACCTAGGGCCAAGGAGCTCGGTGCTGCCCCCGGGTAGAAACAAGGTGCCGGGCCAACAGCACTTGTTTTTAGTGCTGACCTTATATTTTATTTTCTATTATTTAAAAAAAATTTCAATTACAGTTTATATTCAACATTATTCTGTATTAGTTTCAGATGTATAGCATAATGGTTAGAAACTCACGAACTTACAGAGCAATCGCCCCAAAGTTTCAACTACCTACTTGACACCATGCATAATCATTACAGTATTATTGACTATGTTCTCAGTGCTGTAATTTATACCTCTGTGACTGCTGCTCTGTACTTCTTAATCCCTTCACCTTTTCACCCAGCTCCTCCCCTCTGGCAACTGTCAGTCTGTTCTCTGCACCTATGAGCCTGTTTCTATTTTGTTTTCTTATTTTGTTCTTTAGATTACATATGTAAGTGAATTATATGGTATTTTTCTTTGTCTGACTCATTTCACTTAGAGTAATACTCTCTAGGTTAATCCGTGCTGTCATAAAAGGTACGATTTCATTCCCTTTTATGGCTGTATAGTATTCTACTGTGTATATATGTACCAAAGGTTTTTCATCCACTCATATATTTATGGGCACTTGGGCTGCTTCTGCCCTGAATTCCATCTTAATGATATGTGTAGGATTGAATTTGTACAGTTCCATTATCATATTGAATGAAATAAAAATTTCTTTCATGTTTCTCTAGTTTAAAAAAATTTATCATAACAAATTTCTAAGAAATTGAGAGAATAAAAACTAGAATATGCAAATGAAGTAAGGATTAATATCTTCATCCAAATGGTAAGGGTTAATATACAAAGCTAAATAAACACATAAAACCTTTTCAGTTATTGGGAAACAGGAAAACTGTTAACTTATTCAACATATTGATAAATTTGTGCGGGACCTGGGCTAAATAGTGGACACAAAATAATGAATAAGATGTAGGTATGGCTCAGAAGCACTTCACAGTTGGGTGGTAGAAATAGTTAAGTGTTGTGATATCCTCGATGGCAAGCCCAGAGATAAAGGCAGACGTGGATGGCTGTGAGAGTCCCAAGGCCTCACGGAAGAGAGAACTCTCCAGCTGGTCTTCAAGGACAAGTATCCTACCCCAGGAGTGGAATGTAGAAAATGCAATAAAAACTCAGTAGTGATTAGTTCTGCTTTGAAGGCACCAGATATCTTAAGGTGAAGGTGACTTGAAGGATGAATGGGAGTTGCTAAACCAGAAAAGGAAGACAGACTATAAATGGAGGCACAAACACACCGGAGTGCCCTGAATACTGGAGGGCGCGCAGCAGTTCAGTGTGAGAGTAGCATATGGGCTGGGTAAGGGCAGGTGAAGCTACAGGTGAAGCTGGGCCCAACTGTGCGAGTTCTCCAAAATTACGGTTGACTGAAAGATTTTAAAAAGTGTATTTTGTCTTGATTTTGGATGAAAATGTTTTATGTCAATTGGTGCCAGGTCTTTAGGTCTTTATCTATATTATTTTTTTGTAGTGATGTCATTACTCTAATATTAGATAAGGAATTTAGGCTAGGAGTTCAGAAAAGCATTCTTGTTATAAGTTTATGTTCAGATAACACAGTTTTAGTCTTGTTCAGCCTTTCTCAATATTAAAGACTTGCAACCTTTGAGTTCAAAAGTTATTTGGTTAATCGCAACAGAGCCTCTTCCACCATTGGGTGTGGCCTGGAATTATTCTGGATAATCACTATCTGAAGCTCTCCTGTTAAGTGTCTCTCATTGTATACCCAGGCCTTCCCCACCCAGCCCATAGATTTTACTTGTGCCTCACTACAGTCCAGCTCTCAACTTTGGGTGATGTGTCTGGGCCCTGACCCCCTGGCTCACTAGTCTTTCCCTCCTTAGGCCGGGATCTCTGTGGCCTCAGTAACCAGCTGTGAGCCTGCTATAGATTAGAGAGACCCACTGGGAACCTTGATCACATCTCCAACCTGAGACCTTGGCAATTACGTTTCACCCACCCGATGATATATATCCCTTTGTTATAGCATAGATGCCCCTAATAACCAATATTAAATCTATACTTAGCAACTTTGGGGGGTTGTTTGACTTGTGGTCACACATGCTGGTTGGCCCTTCTTGTCCCAGCCCCATTTAGTCCACTATTGACTTTTACCCCAGAGGAATATTTGTATATTACAAGGATTATAACTTGTTAAATCCCATGGGATCTGACAATATAATGTCTTTTTAAAAAATGCCCATTTCTTGATTTTCTAGTTTAGCCCTGGGCTATTTTAATAGCCCCTTCTTGACCCTGTGTTTCATTTTTTCAGTTTTGATATACTGCAGGGATATTTCCAAACCATGAGTCAATTCCTGTCAAGCTCGCCTGCTGTCCCCAAAAAAGTCTTTGCTGCCTGTGTCATGAAGGGCAGACTCTAAATGGCACTGGGGATGCATGGGTGCCTGTTCCTAACTTTCCTTTCTAGCCTCATCTCCCACCATCCCTTTCTACATTTTTTTTTTTTCCAGTCCAGGCAGACAGACTGTGGCATCTCCTGAACACTGGAGAATTTCAACCTCCTTGCTTTTGACTAGTGTTTCTTCAGTGTGGAATTCTACTGACCCAACTCACTGCCCAGAGGAATCCACACATTTTTCAAGGCTTAGTTCCAAATTCCACTTTCTCCTTGAACCTTTTCTAAATCCTTGAGCCAGATCTGTTTCGTTCCTTTTGCTTTCATGGTACTTTGAAAGCAAAGTAGAGGTACTTTGCCTCTAACTCTGTCAAAGCATGCATTTACTGTCTGTCTTCTATTTTTGTTTTTGTTTTTAATAAGCTTGCTATCTCACTAAGTTGTTAGCTTCTTTAGAGCGAGATTTATTCATCACTTTATCCACAGTAGCCCTTGCTGATGTAATTTGTCCAACGGGTTTTCAATATTTACTTTATCCATATTAGGATTTTGATGGTGTAAAAACTACTTTTTTCATAAAGATGCAGAGGAGGAATTTGTGTTTTTCAAATAGTTGCCTATTTCTTCTAGCTCTTTCTTTCTCTTTTTTTCTTCATGCACATATGAGAGGCATCTGGTGTAATCCTGGTGAATGCTTGAGGCTTTGTGAAAAGGAATGCTTTGGGAGTGGGAACACTCCCCACAGACCTATAACTAATTAGGCTGGTTAGTAAGGCTTTGTTTGAAAATTACTTGAAAATAGATCATAATTCTTACCATTTCTTAATATTATTAATACCAAGTCCTGTGACAGTCCATTCTCATACACTTTTTCACCTAATCCTCTCAGGAGCCCCCTGGGGTCCATGTTTTACTCCTTTTTATATAGGAGGAAACACTGAGGCTCATGCATTTTTTCTTTCTTTCTTTTTTTTTTTTTTTTTTAACTGAGATTAAGAGATAGAACCAGGTTTTCAGGTCAGGTCTGTCTGATTCCAAAGCCCACATTCTTTTTCATGGTGTTTTCTGCTTTGTGTGAGCATTTGGAAAATATGCATTTTTGACCCCACCTTCCTGCTACAGAGAGGAAATCAAGTTCATCTTCAAAATCAGCTCACAACAGAGAAAGTGAAATCAGTATGTGCCCTTCTCCAAACTAGTGTTTTCAGCTTATAGATGCTTAAGATGTCAACAAGGTAAGTTAACATGTCAAATTTTATTAATAAGAGAAAGAAGTAAAAATGTAAATATTGGTTTAAAGACATGTGTGATGGACACACAATTAATTGATTCTGGCTCTTCCTCTCTGTTGTGTGATTAGAGGACTGGTAACGCAGAGAGCCGGTTGCAGGGTAGTAGAAGATTTCAGGGACAGTGAGAGTTTGTACAGTGTTTGAAAGGCGCAGGTGATTTACTGTCAAGTGAAGGAAAAGCTGTGAACGGAAATAATTTTTGTGTGCCTGTCTGCCTAGTTTTTCTTTACATGATGTATGGAAGTTTGGGGAGTTTTTTCTTTCTCTTTAGTAAATAAGGACCTTTTGTGCTCTGAGAACTTTTGATTTGGGGCATCTTCATAGGAAAAACAAAGATCAGCGGAAGGTATATTTTCTTATACTGTCCATCAATAGTCATACATTGAGATAAAAGTGAATAGAAAATTATTAGATGTCATGTAATCAATGAGCATTTGTGGAGCATTTACTATATTCCAGAATGTCTATTAGGACAGAGGATAAAACAGATCAGTGACTCCTTCAGAGACCTTTTAATGTTGCATATGACAACAGGGTAATAATACAAATCTGACCAACATTTATTAAGACCTTATTAGATTATAGGTTTTAAGCTAAGTGTGTTAAACATATTAGAGCATTTTGTCTTTATAACAACCTTGTGTGAGAATTACTTCTTGTCCTTTTTTATCAGATAGAAAAAAACCCCTCAAAAACCTGAGACAATGAAACAACTCCAAGATCATACCTTTCTACTGTGATCCATCCATTTAAAATATATATGAATTCAGTATATATCATGTGAAAGACTTTCTTTAGTATATATCATGTGAAAGACTTTAGAGAGTAGTTTCTAAAACTTTTTAAAAAAATAGCAGTTTGTCTGCCTTTGCCACACAGACTTGGGTCTGAATCAAAATGTTCCAACTGTTTATTGGGTTATCTTGGATAAGTTAGTTAACCTCTGGGAGCCTGTTTTCTTCCTTGTAAAATGGGGATTAAGGCACATTCTACATGGATGTGTAAAGTGCACTCTAGTGGGACCTTAAAATCTTAGTGCCGTTCCTTCTTCCTCTTTTACTTTTTCACAAAATATCTCAAAACAATCACGTGATCCTATAACAAAGGCAGTGCTGTATTTGTCAGGTTGACCACTATCAGGTCTCTTGTAAAAAACATAAGGAATTCCAGTAGCCCTGTAAGTTCAGTTGCAACGTTGCTGAGTAAACATTGGACTTCAAATGGGAAGTTCTGTTTTGTTTGCTACTTTATTGCCCATTTCTTATTTTAAGAGGAATGGAAATGCTTTTATTTAATAATTAGCTCATGATTTTTTATAACTCATTGATGCTTGAAAGGGCGACCAGCTCTGTAGTCAGGCGAAGAGAAACAACACCCTGGATGTTCCATTTGGATGATGAGAGTCAGTTACATAATAGGAGTAATACTGTTCTACCTCTTTAGCTCAACTAAACAACCATGACTGAAGGTAAACTCTTTTCCTCACCGAGAAGCTCAAGTGCCTAGTCTGACTTTATAATTTCATAATATTTGGTTACCTCCATGAGGTCTTTTGAAGGTGCATGGTTGTTAATCCAGTTTTTGAAGACGTGCCTGACTACAACATCTTTATTGTTGATCAAATGATGTCATATGACAGTGTGGAGTTTCTTTAGGATAGTGCTGTGTTTAGCTATGCTGAAAAACTAGATTTATAGTAGCAACTGACTATAGTGAATATGTGTAACACTGTACTAATTTAACATTTCCATGTTCATCCGTCCATTTGATCATCATTATTAGGAGTACTGAATTATAATTAGAAGCATATATTACTTTCTAAAATGTAATTCCATAAAAGTTGTTTAAAAGTCAGTTTTTTAATTTGAAAATTAATTTTTGGTCTTAATGTGTACTGAAAGAAGTTGCTAGTTAAAGGAATTAATGGAGAAATCTTTGGTGAGGTGAATAGTCAAGCTCTAATTTATTTGAGTTTACATAAATGAACTTCATTTGGTTCATTTGCCATATTTGCTATTATGCCATATTTATGGGGAAAATACAAAAAGACTGACTCTAGCTTGATATACAGTGGTTTGCACCTGCATCATAATACTTGAGCATCATACATAATGACTTTCTTTCTATAAGTTTCATTCTATACTAGAATAAATCAGGACCCCGCTTTTTAATGTAAAAATCAACTAACAATTATCAAGTGCTTAGTCTGAGCCCAGCATTGCACTGGGAGATTATTTAACATGTATTTTAATTTTGTAACAGCTCAGAGATGGGCACTGAGATACTGGTTTTAACCCAAAGAAATCCAGGCAGAGAGGGGTTTGAAAGGCCGTGGCGGCAGCAGGGCAGACCTGTTCACATTTACTTCACCACTTGTCTACCACTGCCTCTATAGTATTATCAAATGTTTGTTCACCTTTTCATGAAGATTCTTTCTGTTTAAATGAAATTTATCTCATTTTTATTCTATAATATAAATAGGTAATTAATAGACATAAACTAACTAGTTTATAAAACTTGAGAAAGATAGGGATGAAGTATACCTTACCTACTTCTCTACATAGATGACAAATGCTAGCACATAGTAGGCCAGTTAATTTATTTTTTAAATGTAATTACTTAAGCCCTGGCTGGTGTAGCTCAGTGGATTGAGTGCCGGTCCGTGAACCAAAGGGTCACTGGTTCTATTCCCAGTCAGGGCACATGCCTGGGTTGCAGGCCAGGGGCCCAGTGGGGGGCATGCAGGAGGCAACCACACATTGATGTTTCTTTCCCTCTCTTTCTCCCTCCCTTCCTCTTTCTCCAAAAATAAATAGATAAAATCTTTTTTTAAAGGTGAGATTTAAAAAGAAAAGAATTATTTAAGATATGTTTTGGTAGAATAGTGATATGAAGAAAGTCATATATATAATGATTTAGATTCTGTCTGTACAATATGCATTCATTATTGAAAGGCATTCAAGCGTTCTGCACTTGACTAATTTAGTTTCTTATATGAGTGTCAGAAATTAAAATATTTTTTATGTTATTTGTAATGCTGGATGTTGGTGAAAGTAAGCCTCAAAATGCCCCTATCTAGTTGTGATGTCTGACAAAAATGCTACCATAGAAGATTACGAATTTAGATTGAATCTGGAGTTCAACTTGGAGAATGTAAATGAAACTTTTTCCCCCTGAACTTTTGCAGACTGTTGTTCAGGTTCTCAATTTATTCTTATTTTTAACTTGTTGATAGAAACCTGGATGTACTTTTTGGGTGTGCTGTTTTTAAAACTTATCTTGTTGATTGTGTCCTAAATGTCATTCAGATAGGAATTTTTAAAAATGCAACTTTGTTTCTGGAAGTCAGAATACCTTTTTAAAATCAGTAGTCATAGAGCTAAGAACTGAGAGAAATTGGTGTGTTTCTTGCACTTGGTTATGGAAAGTCTAACCCAGCGTAGAACGCTAGTCCCACATGCTGTGTTTTAGCTTCTGACAGAGTCAGTTTCTAGAGACATTGTATATCCTTGAATCTAAGATGCTGTCAGGTATTAGATTCTCCATTATTTTATGTACCATTAAAAGAAAAAAAAAACACTGCCAATTAAATTGGTCCACTGTTCTTAACATTTTTTAAAATTAAGACATAATTTATATGTGGTTAAATTTACCTAGTTTAATATTTAGTTCTGCAAGTTTTGACAAACATACAGAACCACATTGGAAATTGAAATATAGAACAATTCCATACACAGTGTTTTAACCCTTATATTACATTTAATGAAATTGAAAGAGACTTTAATTTGAAACATTTTCATTGTATCATAGAAAATACATATAAAGGAACTGCAATCACAGAAAGGAACATATAAAGAAAATAATTAGCCCTGGCAGGCGTAGCTCAGTGGATTGAGCGCGGGCTGCGAACCGAAACATTGCAGGTTCGATTCCCAGTCAGGACACAGGCCTGGGTTGCAGGCCACGGCCCCCAGCAACCGCACATTGAAGTTTCTCTCTCTTTCTCTCTCTCTTTCTCCCTCCCTTCCCTCTCTAAAAATAAATAAATAAAATCTTTTTTAAAAAAGAAATAATTAAAAAACATTTTTATTCTTATATTCAGAGTTTTATTCTCCTTTCAAACTAGAGCTGTCAGAGACTGTTATTTCATTCAGTCTTGTCTTCTGCAATCAGGAGTGTGGGAAATGATACCACATTTCTGGGAATATGCTCTACTATTACTCCAGGGATTTTCTTTCAAGTTTTTTATGTTTGTTACACAACTTCTAGGCCCCATTTTCTTATTTGGCTAACTCTATGCTTTGTTTTTTCCTCAACTCAGTAACATGCCACTGAGTAACATGCCACTCAGTAACATGCCTCAGTTTCTGTTCAAAGTCAAAGTCAGTAGACACTTTCTGACAAATTGATGCTTGTAGCCTTAATGATAGTCTTGCTGGATACATGTAGCCATTGATCTTATTGGCTGTCTGTTGCTTTGAAATGTCTTCATCTTCTTGTTACTGAAAGCAGGGCAAGAGCCAAGCAATCACCATGGTCCCCTCTCTGACCCCTCCCCCACATACAGTGCTACAACGCAGCGAAGCAGGTTGCCCTGCTCTGGCAAATCCCTAAGGCTGTGCCCCTTACAATGTAATAGGCACACCAACACAAAGAAATATGGCCCAAATGAAAAAAATAGTTCAAATTCCATAAAAAGAACTAAGTGATGAGAAGAGAGCCAACCTATAAGGTGTAGAGTTCAAAACACTGGTAATCAGTATGCTCACAGATATTATGGAGTGTGGTTGCAAAATAAAGGAAGAAGTGAAGACTATACAAAGTGAAATAAAGAAAAATATACAGGGAACCAAAAGTGAAGGGAAGGAAATCAGGCCTCAAATCAACAATTTGGAATAGAAGGAAGAAACAAGAATTCAAAAAAATGAGGAAAGGCTTAGGAACCTCTGGGATAACTTGAAATGTTCCAACATCCAAATCATAGGGTGCTAGATAGAGAAGAGGAAGAGCAAGAAATGGAAACTTATTTGAACAAATAATGACAGAGAACTTCCCCAATCTGGCAAAGGAACTAGACAGGCAAGTCCAGGAAGCTCAGAGAATCTCAAAGAAATTGGACCCGAGGAGGAACATACCAAGGCACATCATAATTACATTACCCAAGATTAAAGAGAAGGAGAGAATCCTAAAAGAAGCAAGAGAAAAGGAGAGAGTTATCTACAGAGGAGTTCCCATCAGACTATCAGTTGATTTCTCAAAAGAGACCTTATAGGCAAGAAGGGGCTGGAAAGAAATATCCCAAGTCATGAAAGGCAAGGACCTACATCCAAGATTACTCTATCCAGCAAAGCTTTCATTTAGAATGGAAGGGCAGATAAAATGCTTCCCAGATAAGATCAAGTTGAAGGAGTTCATCATCACCAAGCCCTTATTATATAAAATGTTAAAGGGACTTATCTAAGAAAAAGAGGATCAAAACTATGAACACTAAAATGACAACTAACTTACAGCTGTGAACAACTGACCCTAAAACAAAAACAAACTAAGCAAACAACTGGAACAGGAACAGAGTCACAGAAATGGAGATTACGTGGAGGGTTATCCTCTGGAAGTAGGAATGGGGAGAATTGGGGAAAAGGTACAGGAAATGGAAAACATAATTGGTAGGTACAGGGGGAGGTTAAGAATAGTATGGGAAATAGGGAAGCCAAAGAACTTATTTGAGAACCCATGGAGGTCAACTAAGGCGGGGGGATTAAAGGAGGGTGGGGTGGTGTAGGGTGGAGGAGGATAAAGGGGAGAAAAAAATGGGACAACTGTAATAGCATAATCAATAAAATGTACTAAAAAAAAAAGAAATGTCTTCATCTTCTCCACGAGATTTGGCTGTTTCTTTGCCTCTGGTGGTTTTGCTTCTTTGGCAGTAGCCACATGTGCAGCACAAGTGGGCATGGCGGCCTCATGACTGTCGCCTGGCTGACAGCAACTGGAAGATGCTATTGAGAGTAAGACACACTGGTTTCACATTTGTTAAAAAGTGGAAAAAGTGTGTATTAGAATTGGTAAAATATGGTATTATGTTCTCCACTGCACATATTTTTGAGCAAGTAGATTCAGGTACATGGTCATTAGCTTATGGACTTAAAGATCTTTGGGAACAAAGCTAGGGCCAGACACTGGCTTTTTGTCTGCGTGTTTGAAGTTCTCTTTAAGTACTTTTTGAGAGATGTTTTGATTTAATAGGAGGTTGATGTAGTAGCAAAAGTATTGGCCTGGTGCTCAGACGGGTATGGATTCTGGTTCAGTGCTTACAAACTTGTGACTCTGGCTGTTACTTGATTCCCTGCACCTCATTTTTCTCATCTGAGAAATGGGATGATAATGATACCTGTTTCAGAGGAATAGTATGAAGTACTTTAACTTTTATATGGCATGTGCTTCATTATATAATTAATATTTGATTATTTTCTAATAAATTACAATTTTAAAAATAGAGCTTTTTTAAGAAAGTATGTTCCTGACAAATATTTGATTTTGATTTGTGACATATAGGACATATTTGTAATTTTAGAACATACCTCCTACCCCCTAATCTAATGTTCAAATCTCTTCTGAAGGAAAAAATCTTGAGTATATCTCAAATTCTAGAAGGAAAATATTCTACAGGCAAGTATCTTGAGATATGTTTCTTTTCATTAAAAGTATAGGTAATGAAAATCTTAAGATTATAAAGTGAGCCCTGGCTGATGTAGCTCAGCGGATTGAGCGCGGGCCTACAAACCAAGGAACTGCCGGTTCAATTCCCAGTCAGGGCACATGCCTAGGTTGTGGGCCAGGTCCCCAGTAGGGGACATGTGAGGGGCAACCACACATTGATGTTTCTCTCCCTTTCTCCTTCCCTTCCCCTCTCTCTAAAAAAAAAATAGATAAATAAAATCTTAAAAAAAAATTATAAAGTGGCCAAGATTCAGGTAAAGATCAATAAGAGTGAATAATTTTGTTTTTCTTACCCAGCTATATTTTTCTCATTCATACATTCAAAAATATATCTGTAGCAATATAAATTTAATATTTTACTTTTTTTAAACATCTAAAAGTAAAATAAGATAGATGACTTAATGAACTATTTGGTATTTACTTTAAAGGTGACTTTTTTTGTTAAAATTGTTTACTAGACAGTTTAATTTAATATTACTAGAATTGTATGAAGCTTTAAAAACAAAATTCTAGTTATATGATGTGAATGTTATGTATATATATTTGTTGTATGAAATTTTCAGCTGAAGTGTATATAAATGTACTTCCATTTAAAAGATTATATATCATGATCAGAGCAACTCAACTTGAAAGACACTCTGGGTGTAATGAAAATGACTGAGTATTATAGTCTGCTATTGGATTTTTTTTCAGATACTTTATAAAATGATATTTGTATATGATGGTGAAGTTCAATTATATAATAGTGCAAGAATATACTGTGTCCTCTTCTGTTATAGGTTCATTAATACATTTCTATCTAAAATTGATAATAAGTGACAGAACTCTAAATGAAAGAATTACAAGTTTGTCACTAATTCTGTTCTTTAGAGACAAAAAATCTGAAATTTACTAATTTATAAAAATTGTTACTTAGAGATTAAACTTCATCTTGTCATTCTTGTCTTTGGGTTTTGTAATACTCTGAAAGTTTAATTTTAAAAGACCATTTGCTTAATTCTGAGCTATTTTACATTTAGTGTAGGGAATTAATTCTGTAGAATTTTAGACTACAAGATGCCTTTTATATTAGTCTTCTCATCTTACAGGTGAAGAGTAGGGACTCCAGCATGACCTTCTCAGAAACAAAGATTTTGCTGGGTAGGAAAAGTTTATTACATAATGTAGAAATAACTCATCATCAGATCTGTTATTTAATAGTATATACTTATTTTCTTTGCACTTGGTTTTTTATTCCCAAAATGGCTTATATGAATGAAACTAAACATACTTACCAGAATATTAAAATGCATAAGCTGCATATATTTTTCAGCTTTGTGACTTCTATAGAAATGTGGGAATGGATTGCTGAAGGCTAATTGTCTTCTTAAAATTCACCAAGTATAAATTTTATTTATATCCTATTGAAATGATAGAGTTTATCCTCCAAGTCAACAAAATACTGTTTCATAAGACTGGAAATAATTGAGCTCTTTAATGTACTGGTATTTTTAGAGGATGGTGTAGTCTGATGATGATAGAATTATGAGTGTGGTCTAATGCTGTTCCCTAAATTACATTGAGGCTATTTAGTGAATGTTGTAGAAAGTACCAATTGTTTAGCTATAAAGAGAAACATTGTTCTTACTTTTTAAGACTGTGAGTGAGACAACAAACCAGTTATTTCTGGTTGAAACAATTTCACTTTACTTAGTGATGGTCTGTTTCAAATGCAGTGATACTGAAAACACTATAAAATACCGTGTACTTTTGTGCTCTGTATTTAACACAAAATTTCAAACTTTAAAAAATCCCAATGCTGTAGTACTTTTATTATAAAAGATCATTAAAATACTTAAGTATTCACTAATCTGTACTAGTTAAAGTTACACTGTGTCTTAGAAAACTGAACTGAGAACAAGAAAGTAAATAATGTAAAGTCAGAGAAGCTAAAGCAGACTGTCACAAAGTTCAGGCACTTTTCTCTAAAGGGCAGGAACGTATTCCTTACCCTAACCATATCAGATTTCACTTACATTTATCATACCATGTAATAGCAAAGTGGATAGTTACAGTGTCCTACTGGAAGCTTTTTGTTAGCCATGTTATAAAAAACCAGCTTTGATAATAATTGGCACCTAAAAAGTAGTTATCAGACTATGTGAAATAAAGATTTACATTCACTTTTACTAATAATACACCATTAACAAGTAAAACATAAAACACTTGTTTCATTTTATCATACTTTTCAATATCACTTGTAAAAAGTGAACACCTATGAATAGATGTTGCAGGAAGTTTTTTTCCTTTTTCACTGACAGAGAGTTCTGTGATTAAGTAAGTTTGGAGATCGCTGATCCTCTTCACTCCACCTGGTTTTCCTGCGTGTGGTCTAGCTTTCCTCCCATCAATCCTCCCTGTCAGCCAGGGAAAGCAACTCTTACATGGAACTCTGATTCTGTTACTTTCTTGCTTAAAACACTTCCTTTCTATTTTTTTTTTCCTTTAATACCAAGGGCCAACTTTCACTCTGTAAGCAGCTGGGAGGGACCCTGCATCCTCTCCAGCTTTCATTCCTCCTGTCCCTGACTCTGCTTTACCTGTGCCTGGAGGACTTCGTGTCTTTCTTCACAAGGTCATGTCTTTTCATTACATGGGTACGTTGTGGTTTGTGGTTTTTTCCAAAAGACCTTTCTATCTCTAACCCAGGCGGGGGTGTCCTTATGTAGTCCATTGTCCCCTCAGCTTGGCCTAGACTACTGCTGTTGGCTCGCCTCCATTGTGGCAAACTTAAGCAAGTATGTCTAGGACTTACCATTGTGACTGTCCTGGTGTGGATACTGCAAATTAATAACTAGATAAGTTGACTAAAACCATGTTTTAGAAGGAAAATGATATGAGAAAAGGGCTCTATACAATGTTTATCGATAGAAGATATATAATTAGAAGTCTGTGTATCCCAAGATATATTAGATGAAGGATTATAAATAGTGCCAGTTTTGCTTGCCAAATTTTGTATTTAAATTTTTTATGATTGCTTTATGGCTTTTAAAAGACAATTGACTAATATGTTCTAATAATACATATATTGAAAGGCAAGAAAATGTTCAGTAACTAACTTAATGTCAAGTAGTTAAAATAAATGTCACTTTCTAATTTCTTCCAAAAGTTGTGGTCATTATTCTATGACCAAGTTTATAATCTATGATAAGATCACTAAGGCATTAGATAGTGAAAAATATTTTTCATGTATTTAAGGAAATATTTGTCATAAAAATGGAAATAAAACTCTCTATTGTAACTTTTACCCCTTGGTTGAAGTGGCAAATTTTGTTCTTCAGAAAAGAAAGGACCATTTAGCACTGTTATACGGCCTGATTATTTGATTTTGGACAATTTTAGTCATATCTTCCCTTAACTATTCATTTCTCCTTGCCTCCCTCTTTCCCTTCCCCTCCTTCCTCCTACCCCCACTTTAAGTTTGACTGTGATTTAAAAATGTTATTCCCAACTCATTAGCAGTAAATCTAATTGAATATTTCTCAGATAATTATTAAGCCTTTAAAAAAAGTTATGTATCAAATTGCTGGAATTTGAAAGAATAAAATCTGTTGGAATTAAACTTATCTCAGAATTCTACCTTAATTTGTTGTGAATTTCTTAGAGCCTGCATCCCTCAGCATAATCCACGCTCTGACTTCCTCCATCACGCTGTCCAGTGAGCCTTACTGGGAGAGTAAGTCAGCACTGTCTGGGGAATGGTACAATGGAAGCTGGGTACACAGCCTCCCCCTGACATCAGTCACCCCCCTGTCCCTTGCTTTTTCCTGCTGTCCTGGGCCAAGTGAACTCAGTTTTTCCACATTAGGAGCATCCTCTGCTGCAAATTTCATTGCTGGCAGGTGTATGCATGTGTTTGCATGTATGAATCGTTATGCTTAGCCTTTAATACAGAGGTGCATATTTGATCTGTGGGCCTTATGTTGGAGTATTCCTATTTAACGCTATTGTATGATACCTTATGGATTTATGATGAATGCTTCCCGGGTGCCAGGTACTATGCCAAATGCTGTGACGTCTACAAATGTGCAAGTTTGTAGTTGTTGTTTTTATCTTGTTTTGCAGATTTTTAACTTTAATTTCCCCACAGATACATTTTTTGTTTTGTTATTAGCATTTATTGATGAATGTTAATCTGCTGTGTAGATCATTGAGATTTGAGTGTAAATGACAAATATAAAAGATGATATTTTACATCTTTTTGTTTAGCAAATTTGTTATTTAGTTGCTAAACTGTGTTTTTCTAGATACTAAGCTAAAATACACTTTTACATTTACTTCTCATGTAACTATAAAGAATCAGAAAAATACATTATTACTTTCTTTTTTTTTTCTTTTGAATGCTCAAGAAATAAAACATTCAAATGACTAGCTGTGTCTCTGGGACTTTGTACTATAACCCCATCTCCCATCAGCCTTTGGCGCTTATCATTCTGCTAGAAAGAGGCAGCATGTTCACAGATAATGGAAATAAATGTGCTATTCAGTGTGCAGTTATCTTCTGTCATGGATATTTTCACTTTAAAGTAGGATGGAGGCAGGAGCAAACACAACTGTCACTGTCTGGATATCAGTAAGGGCATTCTATTAAAAATGTTGGCTAACATATGTAAAACAGACTTTCTGGGTGTACAGTTCCAGCAGTTTTGCCCCTTGCACAGGTTATGAAAACTGCACCACAATCAAGATATAGAGCAGTTAGCTTCATTCCTCCAAAAAGATGCCTTTTGCTATTTCATGATAGTTACTCCCTCCCTCATCACTAACACCTTGTGACTACTGATCTATTCTCTGTCACTATAGTTTGGCTTTTTGAGAATGTCATAAAAATGGAAGCATTCTCTTGAGACCACCTGCTTTCACTTATCATAATGCCTTTGAGCTTCAGCCAACTTTGATACATACTAGTAGTTCCTTTTTATTGATTAGTGTAGTCCACAGTGTGGATGTACTATAGTTTGTTCACTCACTGAATGCTATTTGGCTTGTTTTCCATTTTGAGTCATTATGAATGAAACATTCACATACAGGTTTTTGTGTAAACATGAAGCTTTCATTTCTCTTGTGTGTAGGAAAGTGATTGCTGAGTCATATGGTAAGTATATGTTTAATGTTATAAGAAGTTTCCAAATAATTTTCCAGAGTGGCTGTACCATTTCCCATCCCACCAGTGCCTGGGGGTTTTGTTTGCTCTTCATTCTCACCTCCACTTAGTATTGTCCATATTTATTTTAGCCATTCTAGTAGGCATCTAGTGATATCTCATTTTGTTTTTAATCTACATTTTTCTTATGTTGCTGGATGTTAAGGAGCTTATCATGTAATTTGCCATGTGTAGGTCCTGACTAGTGACCTGTCTAAGTCCTTTGCTGATATTTAAATTCGATTGTTTGTTTTCTTGTTGAGTATTCATAGTTATTGATATATTCTATGTATAAATTCTTTGTCTGATGTAATTTGCAGATATTTTCTCCCAGAGTGTGACTTATCTTTTTATTCTCTTAACTGTATTTTATAGAGTAAAAGTTTTTAATTTTAATAAGCTGTAATTTAGAAAGTTTTTCTTTTATGGATTGTTCTTTGGTATCTCATCAAAGATGTCATTATCTAACCCCAGATCATGAAGATATTATCCAATGGGTTTTTTAAAAAAGGTTTTAAGCTTTTCATTTGTATTTAGTTCTATTACTAATTTTGATTTGATTTTTGTTAAAGGTATAAAGTTTAGGTCTAGGTTTCTTTTCTTTTTCTTTTTCTCTTTTCAGCATATAGATATTCAACTATTGTAACATCATTTGTTGAAAAGACTATCATTTCTCTGTTCATTTTGAGCCTTTGTTAAAAAATAAGTTTTTTATATCTGTGCAGCTGTATTTCTGGACTCTCTGTGTTCCATTGATCTGAATATCTATCCATTCGTCAATGCCACACTATCTTCATTACTGTAGCTTTGTAGTAAGTCCTGAAATCAAAGAGCAGTTCTCCAGCTTGTTCTTGCTCAAAATTGTTTTCTATTCTCATTCCCTTGCCTTATTATATATTTTAGAATCAGTCTGTCAATATCTACAAAATCCCACTGGGTTTTGACTGGAATTTTGTTAAGTGTATAGATCAATTTGAGAATTGACCTCTTTACTGTGTTAAGTCCTTTAATCCAAGAACATTGTGTAAGCCTCTCTATTTAGTTCGATCTACTTTCATTTCTTTTCTGTGTCATGTAGGTTCTAGAATACAAATCCTACATACATTTTGTATTTTTAGTTCATTTTTGTGTTATTTTGAAACTGTTCATTACTATATATAACAATACTCTTGGTTTTTGCAAAAGGAAATACAAAAAGGCATTTTCTTCTTTCTGTGGACTAAGAGACTCCTTCCTGCTCCTTGACCCTTAGCTGCAGGGCTTCTCCTTCTTACACTCTCTCTTACATCCACTGTCTGCTTCCAGGTTTTGGGCTGCCTTCAGTTCTGGCTGTATAGTGGAGGGGAAAATGGCATTTTGAATTCTGGTCTTCTCCAATCCACCTGCTCCAATTTAATTTGAGTCCTCAAATTGTTGCTTCAACAATTCTGAGTTTTATAGCTGTAGTCTATTGGAGAGACAGAGTAGAGTGTGTTTACCTCATCTTTCCTAAAACTACACCCAATACCAATGTGTTTGCAGTGACCAAAATTAACTCTTTTAAATCACATCCCAAGTTCTATTTGCTATTAGTAGGCAAGCCACCTATGTGTTGAGATCTCATAGCGTTTTTCCCTGGTCTGCTGTCAGGAAAATTGTATTGTAACTCTTTTCCCAACTCTGAGTACTGGGTTCTTATTTATAATCTTAAAACATTTATTAGGGGAAAATATAACATTTTGGACCTTGAGTTATTGTAATTGAATGTTTGATGTCTGAGGAACATATTTGTGACAGTTTTCCTTAAAGAAAAATTATGATTGTATCTAAAATTATGTTTGAACGAAGACCACTTTTGCTGGCAGCCTTGACAAGCTAGAGAAGATTGAAGGATCCATATTTTAAAAACAAATGTTTATGTAAAATAAATTGTGTGAAATTTGATGTTACACACTTAAAATTTTTATATAAATGATGAGAGGTGGAGGCAGATATTTAACAAATAATAAACTTTCTCAATTTGGATAGGAGTCTCAGATTTTATCTTTTATTCACTACTTTAAAAACTGCTGATTTATCCAGTCAGAAATTCTGCAGTGAGAGCATTAACATTTCTTTTTGTGTTGAAATTAGGGTAAATACACTTTCTTTTAAATGTGTTGGTCACTTTTGCACTTAAACTTCATTTTAGGTGTGCCAAGCACAAGCCAATATAACCAACCACAGATTTCTGATTTCATTTCCAGTAATAACTGTTCTTTTAAGTATAAATTTTAATTAATTCTGCAATCCAGTATAATAAGATAGAGGTATACTTATATAGTTTTTAGTTTTATTCTGGTGTCCCCTGAAACTGAATATATTTGGTAGCATTTGTATCTGTTGTAACATGTTCTTGCATAGGGAAAATATAAATGAATTAGTTCTGGGCTAGGGGGAAAAGTTCTCACCTGCTTCAAGAGTGTTCTAGGTTCCCTCTTGTTTTTCTTGGAAGGGAAACGTGCCATAGTCCAAAAAACATATGTAATCAGATCTTCTTGAAAAGACTAGTTGAGAAAATATCTCAGTTATGCCAAATTTTGATGAAGGCTAGAAGTCTGAAGGGAGGACTGGGTTCATGGTCATGGTGAAACCAAAGGCTTTGGAATCTGCAAGATCTGGGTTTGAATCTAAGTTTTGTCTCTAAAATGGTGAATATGTTGCTTACTGACTGAGTTTCTTCTCTTAGATAAAAGTAATTTACCTACTTAATTTATAGACCTGTTCAACGAATTCTAAGAACATTTGTAAAGGAACCCCAAACTGTGCCTGCCATGAGGTGGTATACTCATTAGGAAATAGTGCCTGTATTGTACAATTGCTACAGCAAAACAGTACGTTGTTTAGAATTTATGAGCTCTGTGAAAGATGACTTGCTAATGTTCAACCTTGATAGATAGCAAGGATACTGATTAGCTAATTCAACAGGGTACCCAGTATTTGGCCGGAGCACCCTGGTTTGCGGTTTGCTTACAATCCTTGAGGCTGAGACAGAGTAGTAACAGGTTTAGAGTAAGGTTTGGGTGGGACAGTAGCCTTGCATCTGTGGGTTATCAGGCTATTTGCTTATTATCATGTTTTTAATTTTTTTCAATTACATTTTACATTCAATATTGTTTGGTATTATTTTCAGGTATACAGCATACTGTTTAGATAATCAGGTACTTCATGAAGTATTCAAGCTTTTCTCCCTTTAACTTTTTTGTGAATAGAGAAATGCCACCTCACAAACACAAATGTTCTTATGTCATCTGTAGCACATTATGGAGTGATTAGACACCTACAGAGGATTAAATTAGACACTTTAGCCTTTAAGGTGAGTTTTGAAGGTATTAGACAGCATGTGCCTGAGAAAACTGACCATCTTATTTGGTATCTCTAGCTGTATACAGGGTCCAGTGAGGGGTTAGAAACCAGACTGTTGGTTAAATGGGAAATTTAGTATAAGAAATTATTAACAATGATACAAGAGTAACTGTAATATATAAGGAAATAATACATGACTCCGTATTGCTGAGGGAGAGTCACCAAGGAAGGACAAACTGGCTAAGGGTTCAGACCTGTGTGGAGAAGGTGAAGTTCAGCCCCTGAAGCAGGAAGCTTGCTGGTTTTGACAGACTGGAGCTGGTCTGGAGTTGCTGAGCGAAGAGTCCACCCTCTGTGGTCCAGGTGGGGAGCAGACATGGACGGACGCACAGTAGGAGTCTGAGTGTTGGAGGTGGCGGGAATTCTTCCAAATGAATGTGATGGCAGGGATGGGAAGGGTGGCATGGTAAGTGGTTGATGGGTTGCAGAAGCAGCTGCTGCTTGGAGTGTGACCCTCTGGGTCACAGGTGATTGTGTGTAGGCTGAGACGGGCCCTGCTGAGAGAGTATACACACCAGCAGGGGCGAGACGTCTTCAGAGCCTTCAGTCAGTGTGGGAACTCTGGTTTCTATGTGAAGAGGACTTTGGAAAGGTTATTTCTGGGAGGAGGCTGCAAGATCATAGGGGGATGGTGTTCTGTGCTCATGTCTTCACCACCACCCACCCACGCCCCAGCCCAGGTCTGACATTCCAGGAAGCCCCTTCCACTGCAGTGTCCCTCTAGTGCCCTCTGTAGAAAAGCTTAGCATCATGTGTACTTTAAACAGGAGCTGCATAAGGGAATTCCATTGTTTATTGGAGGGCCTGCCTTGAAGGGTCCACTTGGAACTGAGAGGCAGTAAATTGATAATTCACACAGCATCTTTCATTTTTGAAAAGAGATGTTATGTCAGTTTATTAAATCTGTAAACTATGTGAAATGGAAACTTGGCACTCATTTTGCCTTGCGTACAACTTCCTGTCTTCTGCAAGAAAGATTGATTTGTAAAACAAAAGAGAACTTAAATCATACCAGTGGTGCATGGAACACCCATTGCGCTTTGATGACAGCATCTTTGAAATCTGCTGGAAGCTGTTTAGGTTTGCAGCAGCAGATCTCAGGGTATTTTATTGTCATCTTGGTGGCAACAGGTGTTTGGGATTGTCGTTTAGGGGAAGAAGCTGCAGGTCCCTCCTTTCCTCTCTATTACCCTTTATCCCCCCCCCCCCCCAATCTTCCTCATTGCCTGGCAGATTTCAGCCTGCAGGTACCCAACATAGCCTAGTTTAGGAATGTCTGCACATGAAAGGGCTTTCAGTTACTATTGACATTTACCTGTAACTGGTATTGATAAGAATCCCAAAGGTAATGCCTTTTTTACTTGTAGCCTTGTGAATAGCATTGAGTTTTAGAAGCTTTATGTGAAATGATGTCAGTTAATTTTTTTCACATTAGACAATGTTATTACTATATCACTTCCCCTTCTTTTTGGAAGACCAGCAAGTTCTATCTGTCATTATGCACCATAAAATTTTATAAGAAGTTGGTGGCCTGTACAGAAATCTAACCTATTTTTAAGGTTTTTATTAATTATAATTAATTTATATTAATATTACTTATTATAAATAGCACATACCCACTGCAAAATGTTAAAAGATATTAATGTTAAAAAATAAAGCAATATATTCTTATCTAGACATTATCCTATTTATAATTCAGTGTATAGAATTCTAGCTTCATTTATTTCCACATATGTTTGTTTTTACCAAAATGAAATGCTGTTTTAGCCATATTGGTTTATCAGCTGCTTTTTCTGCTGATTCTCTTCACCTTTCCATGTCAATACATTTTTATTTTATGTAGTACCCAGTTCATTCTCACATTGGCTCAATTGCCTCCAAAACATTTACAGGTATTAAAGTAGTTTATCCTACTTTAGATATTACGAGCTAACCTGGGACTTGGCTCTACATTGGGTTATGATCTGGAAACTTCTTCCTCCAGTGACAGTGACTTTTTAAAGAGACAGAGCCAATTGCCCTATAAAATATTGGACTTTCTAGAGTTTTTTATTGCTTCCTTTTGGTGTTGTTAGCTTGTTCTTAAATCCCTGTATATGGAAAAGTTATAGTTAGGCAACATGGATTCAAGTTCAATGGTTTTTGACTAGGTTGCATTTTAGGTGGTGCCATGTGTCTCAGGTGTGTCTCACAGCGTGTCCTGTCAGGAAGCAGGGTATCCAGGGACCACCGCTCACGTGGCCCGCTCTGTAGACCACTGTGCCAGCGGTTCCTCCGGAGGCTGCCAAGCCTGCGTGTCTTATATCAGGTGTTCTACTTATTCCTGATTAAAAAAATAAAAATTAAAAAAAAGCCTTTATACATTTCCTATAAAGTTGTTTGAGCATCTCTTGGGTGAAACTTTGAAATGATTTTTGAGGAAAATATACATTTTAAGGTTGTCAGTACACAATTTGCTCATCAGAGCTTTCTGAAAGATTAAGGATGCATTATTTTAGACTTATGTAGAGATCTTTGACCTCAAGAAAATAATAAAGTATCTTAAATATTTTAGATGTACGTTCCATATGATTATATTTACAGAAGCATAGTATGGCAATTTAAACCCTGCAAGAGGTGTGAGGAAGACATTGCATACAATCCTGGAGAGACTCAATTTAACTGGGATGGTTATTGATCAGTCTATCTACTAGATGGGCAAGAAAGGTTTAGAAGATATTAACAATGATAAACTTAATAAAACATAAGTAAAAATTAGTAGTAGTGATTCCATAAAAAATAAGCACCATTTAATTATTTTTTTAACCTTGAGGAAATTGTCTATTTTTATCAAAAGTAAGTTATCATGTTCCCATTGCAGTTTCTTTTCTATGTTTCTCTCATATATATATATATGTACTTGTTATCATACTTGTATATGATAACATTCCTCTTCTGTTGAAGAATTTTCAGTTTCTATCTTTTTAGCTGCGTGAGTGCTTCAAAATTCAGTATTGCTTTTTAAAAAATTTTTTAAAAGCCTTCCCTTTAGAATGTTATAAAGGAGTAACTTTGAAAGAAACATCTAGGGTAGTTTCCCTTTCAAAATAAACATATTTGATTACTTGATATGTGGAAGCAACTTTTCCCTAGAGATGAAGATGAGAAGAGTCCTAGAAGGAAGTGGGGTGAGTGAAGACTGGTAACTGTGATAAGTATTTCTCACAATTCACTTTTGTTTGTGTTGGCTTTTGCAGTTGGCATTGATTTAGAAGGCTTAAAAATTCATATTCATTGCTTTTCTTAACAATACTAGGTCTTAAACACTAGGACTTGTTGGGTGGGGAAAGGATTTGTGAGTTTGACAATGTCTTTTGCTCCCTTTTTTTTTTTTTTTTTTTTTTTTTTTGATAGTTCGTGTTGACTTAATAAGAAAGCACAGAACTGCCAAGGGTAGGGGCTGGGGGTGTCTGTGTCTTTCAACATCAGCCTTTGTGTGGGGAATGAAATTGCCTTATGGTTCCTGGGGAGTTCAAGTACCTGGGCTGTATGCATACTAAGCCCTGGTTAGTCTTGCTCTCCTTCCTTCTGCTGTCACTGCATTATTTTTAGAAGCATGCACCTGACTGAACAGTGGAATTTGCCAAATGATATGAAATTTGCTGGGCCATTATTATGTTTAGTAAAGAGTCACTGAAATGTCAGGATTTTAAATATGGCATTGTGTAATTATTCATAATATTTGGTGTTTTCTCTCACCTGATTTTTATTTTCCCTACTTGCCTCATTCCAACCCCTCCCCCAAATCACCTGAAATGAACTTTTATTTGTATACTTCTGAAACTTCTTACCAGGACCACCCCCAGGTATAAGATGTCTCTCACATTCAAAGACATTCTTTTTACTCTTCCTAGGTAGCATTTAGACAAGTTCAGTGTACTTTGATCTTACATCTGTGGAATGATTTACGGTATGCATAATTTAAGCCTTACAATAACCCTGTAAGAATAGGTAGTGCTATCACCAGGATACAGAGGAGAAGGCTGTGGCTCAGCTTCCACCCTTTCAGTTTTGAGGTTTGGATTTTTCCTTCCGAAGAGATTGCCTTAAAGGCAGGCAATTTTTTTTTTTTCTTAACACAGAGGGCTCTACTGTTCCTTCCCTCAGATTCATTCTCCCTCTTGTAAGTATGAATGCCCTTGTGCTTGTAAATAGACAACCATATCATTTGTGGACAGGGGTCCTAATTATGATTAATAGTTAGGTAACTTACTTAAAGGCTATTTTAGTCATCTGGCAAAACTTTTCACAATGTGAAAAGACACACAACACACACAAACACAAATCTCAAATCTGTAATCGAAAATTGCTTTTCTAATAAATGACCCCAGTGATTATCATATTTCATGCTTGGTTTTGAATTGTTGAATGGTTCCTCATAAAAATATCTTTCTTATTCTTTTACATTATTCTTTTACAATAGAATGATTTTTTGTGTGTATTTTATTTCTTGTTTCTTGAAGACCCATTAATGTTGGGAAGGCATTTCATGTAGAACTTAATATAGAAACTATAAAAACAAAAGTCTCTCAAAGTATGTTTCCAGGTCACTGTGATTTTAGTCCTAAGAATCTATGCAAGAACATACCATTTTTTCAGACTATTAAGATGCACTTTGTTTTTCTTTTTCTTCCCCTCCCCCCAAATTTGGAATGAATAATGGTTGTTAATGCTGCTGTTGAGTTCTGTTTACATTTACATTGGTATAATATTATGTTATTTATGTTACTAAATATTTTACCACATTTTTTGCTTCAATTTTTTTTTTTTTTTTGCCATTTTCCTCCTTTAAAACCTAGGTGGTCTTATGGTCTGAAAAATATGGTAGATACCTTCTACCACAATACAATCTCATTTATTTTTCCTCTAGTATTTTCTATCAAAATAAAATGTATGTCAAAATTACATGTGAAAGTATTGTACTTAAAATTAGATTTTGTTAAGTAAAATATATCACATTTGTAAAAGGGTCAATTGTGGTATTACTGGAAATCTCAGATGGTATGATGTCCCCTTTTTGAAATTTATTTTTTAAAGAAAAGACTGAAACTTTCTTTAAAAGGTTTTATAATTCATTGTCATATAGCAGAGTTTGGTCCAGCTGAAAAAAAGAATGTTCCATGTATTTCTACAATGTAAATAGTGTGTAAATCACCGCAGAAGGAATAAATTGTGTTTCAGAGGTCTGAATCACATTCTACTGAGGGGGTGGGTTTGGCCCATAAGGGTAAATTTAAGAGTTTCTGCCTGTTTCTGTGGAATTATTATTGCAGTATTGAATATTGGAAGTAAGAAGCAGAAGTTTTTTTCCAGGCTAAGTAGTGACCCCGATTGGAAATTTAGTGAAGTTTCATAGTAAGAATGTTTATGTGTGGAAACTGTAGGGTGTATCCTGCGATGGAATGTCTGCTCCAACTAGAAATTCCAGGGTGTAGTAGGACTAGAAAGGAATTAACTCTGGGGTGAAGCAGCAGAGGTCTCTTAGTCTGCCTAAATTTTTTTTAAGATTTTATTTATTTATTTTTAGAAAAAGGGGAAGGGAGGGAGAAAGAGAGGGGGAAAAACATCAATGTTTGAGAGATACATTGATCGGTTGCCTCTTGTACACCCCCAACTGGGGACCTGGCTTGCAACCCAGGCATTGCCCTGACTGGGAATCAAACTGGCAACCTTTCAGTTCACAGGCCGGCACTCAATCCACTGAGCCTCACCAGCCAGAGCCTAAATTTTTATTTTTAAGGCAGTATTTTCTGATGGGCAAGATCTCCCCAGAATGTATATGCTCAAACAGGTTCTCCATACAAAGCATCAGTAAAAAATTGATGTTTCAAAAATTTAAATATTTCTAGAAGTATTTAGAGCCAAAAATTTTGAAGTGACTTGAATGGGATCTTTTTTTCACTATGATATCTAATGGTTATTAAGGTGCTTTACTTACGTAATTTTAATAAAAACACTATGTGATTGATACTGCTCAATTTGAAAGTTGATGAAATTGAGGCTTACAGAGGCTAAATAATTTGCCTAAGGTCATGTAGTGAGTAATGGAATTAGAATTTGACCTTAGGCCTTTGAGCATAGGTTAAATATTTTTTTAAATCTTGCTCCTATTGTGAAAAGCTAACCATTTCCAAATCTGAGATAACTGAGATCCTGACTCTGTTCTTTCAGGAGCCAGTGGAAATTGGCTTTGAAAGTATATTTACTGCTTACTTAAAATATCATCTGTGATGTATCCATCAAAGGAGTATTTGGATTAAGAACAGAATAATTGAGCACATATCTGAGCCTTTCTGATAGTTTAATATAAATGCATACTCCCAGTTTTAAGTTGCAGAACATAAAAGAAAAATGAGCTGTTTTGAACAGAAGAAAATCTAATACAGGGAATGATGATGATGAGAGTGTTGGCAGTTTGGAGCGTCAGAGCCCCGGCCAGGCCTTCAGGGGCACAGTGCCCCTTCCCTGGCCTGCCTGGCGCACAGCTGCCTCTGCTGTCATCAGGAAGGTGGGGCACAGCTGTGATCCAGGAATCACGAAGACATCTCCTCAGATGGTGGCTCTGATGCTACCCTGTGAACGTTGGATTCATTCCAGGAGAAAAATGATTGTCCCATGCTTTGTTAAAACCCATGAAATTAGTGACTGGACAATGGAGTGCTGCTGTAATAAAACCCAATCATGACACTGCCTACTTCACTTGTTCCTTCCTAATCTTATGACTGTTTATGTACATAGCAGACCCCTAGTTGAAAGGAAATCTGCCATAAGAAGTATTTAGGGCTTAGCCTCTGTTATACAGGGAGACACACAAGAAGGAAGTTGATATGGAGATTGAGTACTGGTCCACTATATCCACCTTACCAAACTGAACTAACAAGCAAAACAGAGACAGACTCATAGATGGAGAACAGATGACAGCTTAGTGGGAGAGGGTGGGGGTGGTAGTTGGTGGGTGGAGGGATTGAGCAAAAAGGAAAAAGGAATCGTGGACATGGATAATAGTGTGATTGCTGGGGGGAGGGTGGTGTAAGGGAACTAAATGGTAATGGAAAAAATATAATAAAGATTATATATTAAAAAAAGAGAGAAAGAAAAAATCAGAGCAATGGATGAGACCTTACTGTGTTTCCATGGCCACATTTCCTGGCCTTCGTCACCCCTAGTACTCATTAAAATCCCGCCTTTGGCCTTTCTGGCCATGTATCCTGTGGAAGATTCATTAGATTTTTTTCCCCCAGTGTTTTGAGTAGGTAGATTTATGGGTGATAAGATTTTTTTAAAA
The DNA here is from genome assembly GCF_004126475.2 of Phyllostomus discolor. Lineage (NCBI taxonomy): Eukaryota > Metazoa > Chordata > Mammalia > Chiroptera > Phyllostomidae > Phyllostomus > Phyllostomus discolor. The sequence continues at coordinate 57,209,263 of NC_040906.2, forward strand.
AAATCTATGCTATTAGAGGCTTTCTCTGTGAATAAATACTTTAAAAAATACATATTTGAGTAATATATGTAGTTACACTTTTTAAATTTTGAAAAATTGGATATTATAACAAGTAAGGCAAAGATACTAGAGCTAAATGCTAGTTCTTAATCCCAGAATACCAGAAAAAAAGTACTTAGCAGATATAAGTCTAGGAGAGTGTCCTAAATCTATTATATCTCTGGGAGTATATTCTGCAGAATACTTTTTAAAGGGTAAGCTGCAGGGAATCAAGTATATGTGTACAAAACAAATTTTTACATATGTATTTATATACTTTTTTCCTGAGTGGTAAGTAATTAAGATACGGATTTTACCAGATATATCTGATGGAAGTGGCTTTTAGATAGTACATTATAAGGCAGTAGTTCAAGTTTTGCGGAAGTGTGGAGAGGAAGTAATTTTTAAGCTAGAATTTTGTGTTTTGGCATTGTTTTTAGGTCAGTTGCCTAAAATTGTCAAAAGTTTAATTGGTTTCTAGAGAGAAGTAGAGTGTCCTCCGAAGCACGTTTCCTCATTGATGGGTTGGTGCTGTGTTACGTAAACCATGTTTTGTTGTCTGGAGTTCCTTGTGCAGTCTTTACACTTTCTTTCTTTACTTATCTTCTTAAAAGCTTTTACATGTAATGAGCAAATATAAGATACCAGTTTATAAGTTAAGGGAAAAAACTGAATAAGCAGGCTCTTTGTTCATGTTTAATTACAGATTATTTGTATTTCATGTTTTTGTCTTAATATTTATATTTTTCCTTAATCTGTACCTTCTCAATGCGTTTATACATTAGAAGAAAAAAAAAACAACTGGTAAGTTAAAAAAAAACTTCCTATTTTGGAAGTATTCACTGTTCTATTATAGGCCCTAGGTGTAAAACATCCATCATCTTAAGGGCAGGAAAATAAGTAGTAATCTTTGCTGAGAAATTATCCAGTTGCACTCAATTATTACTTCTTTTTGAAAATGTTCTATAAAAGGAGTAATTGCAAAGAGAATATCTGCAATTACAATCTAGATTTTAAGAAATAGGCTTGCTGATTATAGGTTGCCAGGTAGATATTTAAGTAGTAATTGAATCAATCTCATATTTTCATCTATTTTGAAATCTGAATAGAAATAATACAATGCTAAAAGAATCAATGGATTAGCTCTGCATTCAGCTGTACTTTCTGAACCTCTGTGACAGACACAACTTCAACTTCACATCTCATTCTGCTTCTCCTTGTTAGTTTTGTTCTTCAAGAACATTGCATGTCCTCATTCTCCTGAGCACAGAAGTAATATTAATATTGGCTTTTCCCTGTACCCCATTTTGCTCCATGGTACTCTATATTTTTGTGAGAGGATATGAACAATCAAGACCTTAGAGACTCATACCATCTGGCCAAATACTCGCTATGATCTCTACAGCTGCCCATCCCCTACCAGGTTTTTCTCAGTCCTCCCTAACCTGTCACCATGATCTCCATCCATTAAGATGAGGTATTTGACTCATCCAGTGTATCTTAATGTTTCAGTCACTTATTTAAAAAGAAATATACCAAAAAAAACCCCCTCTATTGTACTCCTGCAAACTGTCTCCCTTGTTACTGAAATTAGCATACCTCAAATGACACATGCAGAAGTGCCATTCACTCTACATATCTTGCCTTCCTCCTTTTCCTATTAAACCTGTTTTGTTCTTTGTATCTCTTGAATATTTTTAAAGTTTTCTAGTTATCTGGCTTGTCATGGACTTACTTCTCTGTTCTGTCTAACCCCAGGGTCAATCATTTTAACTCTTTTAATAGCTGGCTCAATTTTAAGCTTTCTCATATCCATGTATAAACTTTCGCTCAACATCCTCCTACCATAAAACAAAATCAGCCTAAAGTATAGCATCTCCCATTTCAGTTCTCCAGCTGTTGGATGCTACTGGAGGAGAAGAGTGGGCCTAGATAACCTCCATGGAAACTATTAATATCACCTTTTTCTAGATTTAAAACAAAAAGAAAATGCAGGGTTGGGTTTGAACACAGGCTTTCTGTGCGTGACAGCACAATGGATGCAGAAATTCTAAATGTCACATCTGCAAACCAGTCTTTCTTGGAGAAGTCTCTCTCCCTTGATTGTCAAAGACACCCGTACTTCACTCTGGACCAGCTTTGAGCCAGTCTCCTTAGCAGTTCCTATGATTAAAGTAATTCCAGCCTCTGAGTGGTTTGAACTTGAGTTATTGCCAATCACAGTAGTAAGGTTGTGAGATTTTGCTTATTGTTTTAGGTCATTTAGGGCCCACTCCTATAGTTAGCTTATGGGAATTGATCCCATCTAGTCACCAGGACTGCTAAACTGTACAAGAAGTATGAGATGGATGGTGGGAAGTAACTGACAAGAGTCTGTTACAGTGGCTGACATTTTTATTCAATATAAAGGCCTCACATTTTCAAATTCTGATCATTTATTTCAGGTTTGCTTACAGAAATTTAGAAAACTAATCATAAGAGAAGATAGTCTGTAATTAATAATGGAATAATTTTGAAGGGTGTATTTTCTTTAGAACCCTCATGGGAGTAGAAATGGTATTATTATAATAATTCCAAGTTGGTAGTTTTATGAACCATATAAACTGGAAGATTAAGGATAAAAAATGATTGAGATTGTAGGTGAAAGTGTAGCTCAGGTGGTTCATCAGGTAGTCTATGGCGGATGGCAAGTAAATGAGGCTAGGATATTTATGTGAGGAGTCAGATGCACAGAGAGGGGATGTTATAATCAGAGGATGGGGTGTTAAAGTTTTATCTTTCTGATGTGGTGATGTTTCAGGCAATGACAAGGTACTCTGGTGATGGAAGACAGCTTAAGAGGCCATGAACTAAGTAGGATGATCCACCAATACTGACATTGAAATTTGTAGCAATTAAGGAAGAGTAAGTTTACTAATAGTCAGATGTCAAATTCCTTAGTTTGTAGAAAGTGAATTGGGGTTCACCTACATGGTGAGACCTATGGAGGAAAGGGCATGGTTGTAATGAACTAGGGTAATAAGGTAGTTTGGACGATGCAGAAAGGATTCAGGAAAATGCTCACATTGTTCCCTTTCCTGATGTGCAGAGGCAAAGGGAAAAAGAACAGACTCCATTGCAGATGTTTATGATGGAGATGGCATAATTGAGAAAGACACAATTACAGGGTTGGGCAAAGTAGGTTTACAGTTGTGAGTACATGAAACACTTAGTTTATTCTTTTATTATTGTATTATTTTCCATATGAACAATTGTAAACCTACTTTTTCCCCACCCTGTACATAAGCTTCTTGGGAATTGGAGAGCAGTTCCACAAGTGCAGTAGAAAGGGGTATGAGTAGGGAGTTGGTGAGAAAGAACCAGGGCAAGTGACACTTAAGCTACTCTGGGCAGCGATTATGGCCTGTGGACCTGAGGGAGATGGAGCTGCAAAATACTGTTCATTCAGGCTCTCTCTGATGGAATTTGAGACTTTTTTTTTTTACGTTTTATCACTGGTTATTGCTTGAGTCATTCCTCCTAAATGACTCATTAAACTAAACTGATTGCTATTCTCCAAGCTCCATATGTGCCTGCCTCTGCTCCTACATATGTACATCTAGTGTATACATCTAGTTTCCCAGAAATGCTTCCCTTAGTCCATCTCAACGTCTAATATCCACGTCCCATTAGACCATATTGACCTTCACCTCCTCCAGGATGTTTTTCTTTATACTTCTGCCCAGGTATTCACTCTCTGTTTTATTTGGCATGAATTTTGGGATGCTTTGTGCCCATGTTATTTTGTGTGTGTTTATAGGAGGACAGAATATTTTAGTAGATTTCCTGTACTATCTAGCACGGTGCTTTGTCCTCTGAATGTGTACAATACCTTGTTGAATATGACAGTCAGAGATACTCCAGATGTAATGTAGGAAGCGTTCCATGTGTTTTAATATGCCTGGTTCTTTTAGTTATGCACATGGTCAGCTTTGTTAACCAGAATTATTCTTATACTCAGAAAAATTCTATATTGACCTTAGGATACTATATTCATCTAAAATTAGATTTGTTGTCATTTTTCAATGTCAGTGCTTTATTTCAATCTCTTTATCCATTTAGCTGTCTGTTTTATACCTGTCTGATATAAAAATCCCCACTGCCCTCTTTTTTTAGGAAGGTGTCAGGTTTCCTCTTTTTTTTTTTTTTTTTTAATCAAATAAGGCCTCAGGTATGCCCATGTGTGAGATTCCTGTTTTCTTCCTGGAGAATAAGCTTTAGATGTTATTTTTCCTTTCTTGGGCTCAAACACCATTTAAATCCCCCAGCAAATAGAAAGCATAGTTAAATAATACCTGGGCTTCTGTATAAAGTTTATTTTTGCTGCCATATCAACTATCAGCAGTTACATTATCTCTCACTTTTGGAGCTTCTAGCTCATGAGAAAACGTTTGGTGCAACTTTCCGTATTAACCCCTGCGTGAAGTTGTGGCCCACTCTCTGTTTCCTCATGAAGAGTTTTGTCTGTTGTTCTATTTTGCTTAAAAATAAAACACAACAAACAAAAAAACTCCACTTTTTATATCTTCAACTGTTGCAATTTATTTGTAGGGTTTTTAAAAAGTATTTTTGTGAGTGTCCAAATACCCTTTTGTATCTATTCTTTATAGTCATCCTTTTAAAAAAGTAATTTATTGACTCTTTTAGTACTAAGGGAATTGAAAAATGAAAATGACAAATTTCTTGGCATAAAGAAGTCTACCATATTGGGATGGAAATAGATAAATGCATAAAAGTATTATATAGAGCTTTCGCAGTCCGATTACCTGTGAGGGGCCCTAAGTGTTCAGTGAACATAAGACAAGGAACTAGAATGTTCCAGTGGGAGAAAGAGGAAGATATTAGGGATGTCTTTTTCAAATAATTAACATTAGAACCCGCCTTTTGAGACAAACCATGCTTTGGACTTGGAAATGTTTATCAAGTGATTTCTGCATGCTGTACCTATGATAATAGTCCTCCCTTCTTTGAGGATCTTAAAGTCTTTGAGAATATAAAACATGCATAAAGGAAAACAGCATTTTAGTCAACCCATAAAATTACTATGAATGAAGTTAGAGATAAGTGCTGTGAACACTATGAAATGAGAGAAATCACCACAAGTGGAGGAAAGAAAGGAAGCCTGAGAAGGTAATAGTAGTCTACTTGGACCTGCTGCTTCTTTCTGCACCCTGGTCTTGCTGCCTCTGCCTCATGTCTAGCTTAGCACTTGCAGAGAAAGTGTGACAGTATCCACTCTCATTAGTACTATGTGATGGTTTTAACTTCATTCTTACCTCTCGCTTAAAATATTAAGATGCCTCATGCCATTAACTCTGAATCTCGGATGTGTTCAGAATGTCTGGGACGAAGGAGATTTTTAATGTTTGGTTTTGGCCATCCCAGACCTATGTTCCTGACACTGCTGACTGACGGAATGGCCTTTGTAAGGGCTACATCCTCAACCTGAGATCCATGTATCCTTCCTTTCTGAAGACCTTTGGGAGTTAGGTATTTACTGTTAGATTATTGCTGTAAAAGTCCAAAATCCATGGTCATCATAATCACATACTAAAGGCTTAATCTTTCCTTTACTTAATAAAAGAAACAATGTTAGAAAGCTAGACAATCTACTCAACTATTAATGACATTTTAAACATAACCATTTTGTTTTAAATATATCTTTCCTTTGGAAAGCTGTAAGTTTTTAGGCGATAAAACTGTACTTGCAATGGATTTTTTTTTAGTCCTCACCCAAGGATATGTTCATTGCTTTATGGAGAGAGAGGAAGGAAGAAAGAGAAAGAAAGAAATATCTATGTGAGAGAGAAACATCCATCAGATGCCTCACATACGTGCTCCTACAGGATTCGAACCTGCAACCCAGTATATTCCCTGACTGGGGATCAAACCTGCAACCTTTTGGTGTATGGGTGATGTTCCAACCAACTGAGCCTCTTGGCCAGGGTGCAATGGATTTTTAATATATTTTAAACATGCTAACACTTTAAACTTTTGTTAAATATTATTTAATAATTGATATATTAATAGACATGTTACTTTTATATCCTAATTGTTATTATGAAGTATAAATTTTTCATCAGAAATCTACTATTATATTAACAGCAATCTTAAAATATCCTGTTTTGTTTAAATTGTAGTAAAATACACATAACGAAATTTACCATTTTAACCATTTTAATGTGTATAGTACAGTATCACTTAATACATATACAGTGTTTTGCAATCATCACAATTATTCAGTTCTAGAACATTTTCTTCATTCCATACCCCCCACCCCCACCAAGCTCCTGGCAACCCATTAATCTGCTTTCTGTTTGTTTTTTGAGGTAAATACTTTGATGTCATAATTTGCAAAATAATGGAAATACACTGTTTTGATTTTTATTGTTCAGTTTACATAGTGGTATAATACTTTTCTATTGTATTTTAGACATTTTTTGGTCAGTTGAGTATTTTTTTAAGATACATTAACCAACATAGAGAGTTTATTTAGGGATGAGTAGCTCTACTTTAAAAAATGTGTATAATATTAAAACTTAGTAATTTTATTAATGGAGTAAACAGAACTCACAAAATTAAAAATAAGTAGTAATAATATAATAAAGATCACATATTTTCTTAAGATTTCTTAATACTTAAGCTTTCACAATGCTGTTATAATCACACTGACCACCAAGTTTATTCACACCTTTGTCATCTGTGGAAATCTCAAAGTATTGTCTAAATAAAAAATGTCCTAAACTAGATGGATAAAACATTCATTTTTTTCCACTGGATAATCATCTTTGAGTCTAATAACAACAACAAAAAAACATCATTAAAAACATAATGCGCCCTGGCTGGTGTGGCTCAGTGAATTGAGTGCTGGCCTGGGAACCAAAAAGTTGCTGGCTCAGTTCTCAGTCAGGGCACATTCCTGGGTCTCCAGTTGGGGACATGTGAGAGACAACCAATTGATGTCTCTCTCGCATGGATCAGTTGGTTGTGTCTGCCCATGAAAGGTTACTGGTTCGATTCCTGGTCGGGACACATGCCTGTGTTGGGGTCCAGGTCCCTTGTCAGGGCGCCAGAGGCAACCAATCAATGTTTCTCTCCCTCTCTTTCTCTTTCCCTTTCCCTCTCTCTAAAATAAATAAACAAACAAACATTTAAAAATTTGTTTAGGAAAATATTTTTACATTCTCTCTAAAAAGCAGAAGTGATGTTTGAATACCTTGATGTCTGTTGAAAGTAGGCCTATTTTCTTTTTTTGTTTTTGGTTTTCTTGGTGCGTGTAGTTCCCTCTTTTTCCCTTCCATATGTACTCTGTACTGAAAGTATTGAGTACACAGTACATACAGATAAGCTCTTTCACAGGAAAAGCCTTTGAAACAAAATCAGGCTGGAAGATTTAATTTGGAGCATATTTGGGATTAAATTTGACTTTAAATGTAGTGGATAAGAGTACAGGTCTTGAATCAGCCTGATAGGTTAAAATCCTGCCCCCCATGTATACTATGTCATTGACTGACCCTCCAACTAGTTGTTGTCCTTATGTATCTTGCAAATAAGCAGAGTGTCTGTTTGTGGGTTGTTGTGAGAAAGAATGAAACAGTGCCCAAGCAGCACTTTAAAAAGAGCCTGATCTGAAAAGTGAATGAACCTTAGCTTCTGCTTAGGACCATAATGATGCCAAAGCATTATTTTAACTAAAAATTAAATATTAGGCTAACATTTCTACAAATTGTTGGTAGCAGTTTTATTTTTAGTGACATTTTACAAAATTCATTCTCTCTCCATAAGTATTCATGTAGTTTTTTTTTTGACATTGACCATTATTGTGTTATTTTTGCCATATGGATATCAGGCACCTAAAAAATAAAAGTATTTTTGAATAAAATTGTCTAATAAATCAATGCAAAGAATATAAATATATTCTCTACATGGTATTCATTGTGATCTAAGTATATGGTGTTGAATTTTATTTTTGTGCTTTTGATTTTAAAGTGGTGAAAATCACTTTACTAATTAAAATGCAACATTGTGAAATTCAGAATATTACAGAGGAAAACACTACTCACTGTTGGTGAATTTCTGGAGGGGTGTGTGTGTATTTAAAATTCCCAAGATGAAGGAAACGCCCAAGGGAAAATAAGCACACCACAAGCAAGGTATTCTTAAAGGGTGTGTGTTCTAGAGTTTGACTAAGTGGAAGAGCAAATTATTGACTAAGAATTATATTTACTCCTTGCCCAGAGACCTCACGAGGTGGAAACATGTCTTCATGAAAACACAGCATCTTCACTGTGTCTGTTGCTTACTTCGCCTTTTGGATTTCCACCTTGCCCAGCAGAGACACTGGTGGCACCACCCAGGGCAAACATCATTTGGTTTCTAAATAAGGCACAAAGCTGAAAATGCACAAGTATGGAGCAAGTTGCTAAAGAAAAAGGAGTGTTGTGGTTCCTGTCCATGCTTTGTGGTGATAATGTCTAAGTCTTTATATAATGGAAGCCAAGTAATATTTAGGTTTTCAATTAAGGTTTAAGTATTCATTATTTTTCTAAGAGGAAGCCACACTAGAAAAAGACCTCATGAATAATCTCAAAACTTTTCCATGTGACTCACTCAGAAGCCTTAAAAATACGTGTATATTTTTAAGTTTAAATTGACTAATAACTTTAAAATTTTAAACTCATTTATCTTTTTTTTAAAAGGGGGATTACCTAGAATTAATTTCACTTTCAAAATGGTTTACTACAAAGACCTGCTTATGTTCTCTTTTAGGACATTAGGACATCAAACCAATTTAGCTCTTTCTTGGCAGCAGGCACTGTGCTGAGGACTTTTTCTATATTAACATATTAAATTTTCACAGTAAACTCTCGAGTGTCTGTTATCACTACCTCATTTTAGAGAGGAGGATCTGAGATGGAGTGAGGGTAAGGACCTTGCCCTAGACCAATCAGCCAGCCAGTCAGTGCCTACTCTGAGAATCAGTCCAGGTAGTCAGCATGTCTTTCTAGACTGCCTCACATTTAGCAAACGTAATGCTTTGCTTGGACTGTAGGATAGGAGAGTGATGCTGTAATTATTTATCGAAACTGCAGAAGTAGCCGTTATCATATTTTATCTTTTAAAATATAATAAGTGCATGAAGCACACTTTATTCCCAGGCTTATGTGCAACATAAGAACGTTCCCACAGATGGAGACCTAACCCCTCTTTCCTTCTTACAGTCTCCTCTACTTCCTTCAACTTCATATCTACACAGATGCTAGTGGAGCTCTGTGTAACTCTATCCTTCTACACTGAATTAGTGGTGGCTGGTGAGTGAACCCTAGCCTTCGTGGTCTCTGCTGTAGGGTCTGAAGGACTTTGCTGGTAGAGGGCCTCACTGTAGACCCTTCTACTAGGACAGACAGCCCTGCCTGGGCCTGAGTGCCTGTGGGAGGGTGGGAAGATCCTGCCATGAAAAGATTGATAGTCTCACCAGAAATTCTAACTGAAATTCTTTCAGTATCCCTGAAAGTCTTTTTTTATTTAATGTCTAATTTTTATTCTAAAATGTAAAGCTCTTCTGAATTAAAGTACAGTTAACATACAATATTGTATTAGTTTCAGGTGTAGAACATGGTGAGATTTAACATTTATATACTTTACAAAGTGATCACCACAAAAAGTCCACTTTCTGTCTGTCACCATGTGAAGTTATTGTGATATTGATATTAATATTCCCTATGTTGTACTTTACATCCCCATGACTTATTTTCAAGTTTGTACCTCCTAATCCCCTTAGCCTTTTTGCCCATACCCCGACTACCCAACCCTCTGGCAATTATCAGTTTTTCTATATCTATGGGTCAATTTGTCCTGTTTGTTCATTTCAGTTTTTAAGATTCCACCCCTAAGTGAAGTTATACAGTATTTGTCTTTCTCTGACTTAATTTCACTTAGCATATTACCCTCTAGGTCAATGCGTGTTGTTGCAAATGGCAAGATCCATTTCTTTTCTGGCTGTGTAACGTCCCAGTGCGTTGTGTGCATGTGCGCGCGTGCACGAGCACACACACACACACACACACACATCCACTTCTTTATCCATTCATCTAGTAATGAATGCCTGGGCTGCTTCAATAACTTGGCTAGTGTAAATAATGCTGCAGTAAACAGAAAGGTGCATGTAGCTTTTTGAATTGTTCCACTTCTGGGGACTTATCTGAAGAAAACAATTGCTGGATCCTTCTTTGTCTCTTGTTATAAAGCCTTTGTTTTAAAGTCTTTGATATAAGTATTGCTATCCCAGCTTCTCTGTTTTTCTAATTTCCATTTACATGAAATATCTTTTCCGTTTACTTATTTCCAGTCTCTGTGTGACTTTCAATCTGGAGTCTCACGTAGGCTGTATATGTAGGGATCCTTGAAAGCCTTTATGAGAAAGTGACATTCAAACTGAGATCAAAGAATTCCAGGTGTGGGGATGAGCAAAGACAAAGACCTTGAAGACTGGGAGGGCTTATGGATAATAGGCCTATGAGAAATCAGTGTTGCTGTAGCACATTGGGCTAATGAAAGGGGAGTGAGACACAGGGCTAAGTTGTTCAGGTTTTATTCACCAGGATGTGGCTTTTGAAATTCACTCCTAGAGCCATGGGAAGCTTTTGGAGGATTTGAAAAGGGGAATGAGTTGGTAGAATTTATATTTGAAAATAATCACCGTGGAAGTTTTTGGAAGAGATTGGGTTGCAGCATGGGAGCAGAGGCAGGGAGATTGTACTGTGGTGCATGTAAGAGGGGATGTGGGTGATCTGGGATGGGTGTAGCAGAGATAAAGTTTATGGATACAGCATCTATTTTGGACCGAGTGTGGGCAGTAAGGGAAAGAGAAATCGAGGCTAATTTTAAGATTTTTGTCTTTGAGGGGCTGTTTTTTTGAGATGGGGAGGACTAAGGGAGGAGGGGTAAAGATCTCACTTTTGGCATTGTCAAGTTTGAGATGCCTAATAGCCAAGAGGAGATGTGAAAAAAGGGGGGGGGGGCACTAATACCCCAGGTTGAGTGTATTGGGTTAGCCAAAAAGTTCATCTGGTTTTAAGTAAAAATAAAAGACACATTTTTCACTTTTACCAATAATTTTATTGAACAACGCATTCACCATTTAGTTCCACTACCTTCTGCCACCTTTCAGACAACTTCATAATTCCATTTTCCTAACACATTTTATCTTTTCGAGCAAAGAACTGTTCCAGGTGCCTTTTGCAGTCTTCCAGGGAATTGAATTTTTTTCTATAAAGAGTATTTTGTAAAGACCGAAATAAATGGAAATAAACCGAAATAAATAAGGGTCAATGTCTTGTGATTATGGTGGATGAATTCGAACTTCCCAGCCAAGTTGTAACAGTTTTTGCCTGGTGATCAAAGAAACATGTAGTCTGGTATTACCCTGATAGAAGATTATGAATTTTCTGCTGACTAATTCTGAATACTTTTCGCTGAATGCTGCTGTCAGTTGATGTAATTGGGAGGAGCAATACTTGTTGGACTTAATCAGTTGGTTTTCGGGAAGGAGCTCATAATAGAGGATTCCCCTCCAATCCCACCATATACATATCACCTTCTTTGGATGAAGGCAGACCTTTGGTGTACTTGGTGGTACTTCATTTTGCTTGCCTCATGATCTCTTCTGTTCTACATTATTATAAAGTATTCCCTTTTCATCACCTGTCAAATTTGCTGTAATTTAAAAAAAAAGATTTTATTTATTTATTTATTTATTTATTTATTCTTTAGCAGGAAAAGGAGGGAGAAAGAGAGAGAGAAACAGTGATGTGCAAGAGATACATCAATTGGTTGACTCTCCTACACCCCCAACCTGGAGACCTGGCCCGAAACCCAAGCATGTGCCCTGACTGGGAATCAAACCAGTGACCTTTTGGTTCCCAGGCCAGCACTCAGTCCACTGAGCCACACGGCCAGGGCACAGTTTGCTTTAAAAATGGAACAACTACACAGAAATTCACCAGTTTTGATTTTGTTTTTAAATGCATGCTGATATGACAGCATAATCTAGTAAAATTGTTTCAAATGAAGTTAAAGACAACTAGCGCTGCTTGAGCCATCTTATGAAAAAAAAAATAATGACCTTTTTGGCCAACCCAATACTTGATTATGCAACCTGGGACACCTTTGAGTGTAAAAAGGGGGTCTGCTAGGATTTGGATTTTAAGTACTAAAGCAGGGAGAACAGAGGCAAATGGGGACTCTTGGCAAACTAAAATGTGTTGCATGTAGGAGTCTGTTTCCAAGAGAAGATTTCAAAATTGGCAATATCGGATGTCTAGAATACTGCTAAGAAATGAAGTGAGAGCCCAGGCTGGTATGGCTCAGTGGATTCAGTGCTGGCCTGCCAAACCAAAGGTCACTGGTTCGATTCCTGGCCAGGCCCCCTGTTGGGGGTGTAAGAGAGGCAACTAATCAATGTATCTGTCACACATTGATGTTCCTATACCTCTCTTTCTCCTTTTCCTACTCACTAAAAATAAATAAATAAGAAAAATATATATATAAAAAAAGAAATGATGTAAGATAACAAAGAGGTCTGTTTTTCAATATCCAAGGAACATGAGGATCACTGATGATCATAAAAATATAGGACAGTCTCAGCAGGGTTAGGGGTTGGCATCCAGACAGGAGTGGATTTGTGAGCAGTTAAAGGTAAGGAGTATGAGGTAAGGAAGTACACGTGAAAACTAGAGACACTTGTAAAGAGAAGTACTAGAGCATCCTCAGGGAATTTACCTGTTTCCTTTTGCTTCTTACAAAATTAAATGCCTGATCTTTCTTTCTGAATTTTATTTCTATATACCTAGCTTTCTTCAAACTATCATCCTCAAATATTTTTAAGACTTTTTTATATTTTAAAGATTTTTTCTTAACAATAATGTCTAATGATTAAATTATCTAGTGGTACATTGTTTAAATTTTTAAAAAAAATTTATGTTGAGAATCTGCAAGCATTTATAACTTTATAAAGGAGATAAAAACATTGAATTCCCTAATATTTTAATTTCTTGATAAGGAACTACATTTTAAAAACATATTCTCTTCAGAAAAAGGACCAGTGAAAGTGTTACATGATCACTCCCGGAATGATTTTGTAAGACTGGTGAACTCCTTCTTTTACGTATTTGCTAGAGGTAAGAAGTGCCTGGCACTTCACACGTGATGAGCAGTAGAGTTAGTAACAGAACCAGGGCTGTTGGTTTAGCATCTCTAAGAGTAAGTAGCCGATGGAATGGTACCATTTTAGGGAGATTCTCTGCAATAATTGTAAGTATATATGATTTTGCAATCTTAAATTTAACCTTTTCTAATTACCTTTTAAAAGTAGTCTAATATTTTCTTATGAATTATAGTACTCTTAAACATTTTAATACGTTTGAGAACTCTTTCAGTCAGAATTGTTGTAGAAAAGCTGAGGAACATACCATTTTGTAAATTGATGTTTTGGTGAAAATTATATAATTTATTTTCCTTGACACATTAAATTTATGTACAATGATGTTACTTATGCTTGTGAGAGAAAAAAATTAAATAATACTTAATCTATTCAACTCTTTGTATATCTAAAATTAATTACTGCTATTTATTCTGGTTTGATGTGCTTTAAGATGTGGAGAAGTTTCAGATAATCATGAACATTTTAATAAAAAATCTGATCTTTATACTTATCAAGGGCTTTCACTGTTACTGAGTACTAATCATTATCTTGTTTAATATAAGAACCCTGTAAAGCACAATATCTACTCAATATCAGAAATAAGTAAACAGAGATTCAGAGGTATTAAGTTACTTGACAGAGAAATTCAAATTAGAATTAAGCATTTTTGTCCCTAGATTGGTGCTCTTCTCCCAGGCCATGCTGGCACAGACCCTCTCTATGTTAACACCCCTTTAGGTTGTGAGTAAAAATAGCATTTAGTCAGATGTACCTGAATTTAAAAAAACAAACAAACAACAACAAAAACAGCTCTTAACGCATTACTCTAGAGAGGACCCTGAGTGTCATACTGTTGTATTAACTCTGTCAGCATGAATCATGAATAGAAAGTTGCTAGTGGAAACTCTGGTTTGGCTGGTACTTGATTACGTATGACTTTGCTTACCTAACTAACCAAAGAACATAACCTGACTCATCATTTTGCTTATAGTACCATACATCTTTTGAAAACTGTGCGTGCTACGACTTAAACTACACTAACCTTACCTGATACATACAGGCCTGGCATTATATAATCTTAAATGACATGTGAAAATGAGTCTTTTAGTGTATGCTAAAATTTTGGGGTACAGTATCTGTGGATAATCAAAATGCCCCCTTTAATTGAAACACATGAGAGGCTTGGGGATTTAAAAGAAATGATAAAGTGAAGGAAAAAATGTGAGCTAAATTGTCTTATGGTGGAAAGTATTTTTCTTTATCTTTATTGAGATGTAATTGACATATAACATTTCTTAAGTTTAAGGTATAAGACATGTTGATTTGGTACAATTCTATATTACAAAATAACTGTTACCATAGTTTTAGCTAACACATGTATCACATCATATAATTACAATTTTTTAATGGTGAGCACATTTAAGTATTTTCCTCTTAAGGCCAAATAATGTTCCATTGTGTGTGTGTATATGTACATATATGAGCCATATATATTCCATAGTCTTATATTAATTTGAATACTAATACAATACTAATAGGAATACTATTCAGATATAACACATCTTTGTCATTCATTCGTTATTCATTCATTCATTGTTGGACACAGGTTGTTTCCATATATTGCAAACTGAATAATGCTGCAGTGAACATGTAGATATCTCTTTGATATCCTCTTTTTATTTCCTTTGGATATATAACTGGAATTGCAACTGCTGGATCATATGGTAGTTCTATTTTTAATTTTTTGAGGAGCCTCCATTTTGTTTTCTATAGTTAATGTATCAGTTTACCTTCCCACGAATAGTGCATGCAAATATTTCTTTATAACATTACTGCATCATATTTAAAGAAGTCTTTTTAGAATAAAATTATACAAACCTTAGAGAGTAGAGAAGTAATAATTGTTTGTACATAGGAAAAATTCTCAGTTTTCAAATTATAAATCAGCTTGCCATTATAAAATATATCTAAAACTTAGAAAAATAATTATTTCAATAAAATCAGAGTTGTTAACATTTTTTTAAAGAGGGGCAATGTTTCTGAATGTCTTGCAGAAATCTGATTTGCATAACTCAAATTTAGTTTTTCTGGAAAAATAAATACATGAGATGTATTTCAAATTTCACTCATGAATAAGCCTTGCGACATTGAATTTACGCATAAATTATAACAGCAGAAAATGCAATTTCACCGTTTTATTTCATTGATCAAAAAGATGTATCAGGTTATTATTTGCCTCTGGTTAATTGTTGCTAAATAAGCACACAATGAGGATTAGAAAGTAAACAAATCCATTTATCCATTTAGGTCATGGGGTCAGGTATTTGAGACTATAAATAGGCAGATTTAATGATGTCATTAATAAGAAAGAGGAGAATGTACCTCTGGAGTGCTGTGTTTATTCTCACTAAGCATATGTTCTTCAGAAAGCAAATTACTGAACCAGATGGAATAAGGAAAAAATGAAGGTGAGTAATAGAATTATTTAACACAAACACATTGTACACTCAAGAGAATAATTACATTCCATTCTCATGTTTGGAATGCTTATGCATTAATCTTTAGAATTAAATGTATGTGGATGAGTGTGTTTTTTACAGAATCTTGGAGTTGTATAGCTATGACTTTAAAAGGAGGGTTTGGAGACCTTTCTATCACTCTTTAACATTGTCAAAGGAAACATAACTATTCATACAAAGATGGATGTAGTGGTTAGTTCATAAACCGTATATATGGAGATGTACAATTAGAAACTCATTCTTTCTAAACTCAATTGTCTCAACCTCCCACAGTGCTGTGGCCAGTACTGTCTCCAACCCCTCCTCTTTTTTTTAAACTTTAGTCTCTTGTCAATTATGTCAGAAAACTCTTAATTTGTGCAAAAAATCCACTGATGATTCTAATCAGTGATTGTTTGGGTAACTTGATTGCTAAAGGTTTTTACTTTTTGTATAAATGTACCTAAGTTGTTGTTGTTGTTTTTTTCCCCAAAAAAAGAGTCTCCAGAAAACAATGAAAAACTTGCTTACACAACAAAAATAAATGGATGTAGTATTAAATTGAAGACTGGTTACATTTGGGGTTTTTGAAAATTGCTCTTAGGAAAGGAGTCACATAAAAATGATTTTTGAATTTTTACAGTGAGTTGGAAAAGGTTAGGTTGTTGGTGACAATGAGTTGTCATTTCTTGAAATGAACTTGTGTCTTGTCAAATTCATAAAAATAAGTAATAGTCCATTAAAGAGAAATGGTTAAAATAAAGGAATAGTTTTGCTTTTGAGATAAAATATAAATAATATTCTTTTATCTTTTCTAGTTTTTATTTGTTTACCCTTTTAGTTTTCCTTAAGAAAAGTGTTGGAAGGAGATTAAGACATTAAAATGAGAATAACATATGAGTGCTGTTTATGACAGAAGTAGAATATGGGGACAAAAGGAGAATGTAATGATCTTTTTGAGAGACCATTGCAATAAATATATCTGATTGGTTTTCATTTTAGGATCAGAAAGTGAATGTGTCCATTATTATTTTAGCTCTTTTTTCTTGGCATTCACAACAGGACCACACCTATTATACTAAAATTTTTGTGCTAAAAAAGTTGTTTTAATGGCTTTGATATTCTAAGAGCTATTTTTGAAGAAAATCTTTGCTAAGACTTTGTGCTGTATTGACAGCAGGTGCTTGGCATGTTATGTATGCCTTTGTTTCTAGGTCCACCTATTTCCTCAGGGAAAGTTTGCATAAATGAGACTACTGTAAACGTCTTTGTCATTTCCTTCTGGAGTTTCTTGAGAGGAAGAATTGCAAGGGATTTTACAGTATTTGTACACTAAATTAGCTACCTTTCTCTGGAACTGAAAAAAAAAAAAAAAGATAGTTGGGAGAGCTGGGAATAATATTTTAGGTTACCTAACCCAAGCAGCTGACACATAATTTACTTCTTAGAATGTGGGTGATTTTGTTTGAAAAGACTAACAGTTTAATAGATTCTGAAAGCATGACCATGATGAATTAGTCTTTAACAAACATGTCTACTGCTTTTCTTTTTGTGTGCGTGGTGAGTCAGTATTTTATCTGTTGTTTCAGAGAAAATAATAGCAACTTGTATCAATCTTTTTCTCCAATTGAATTTTAAGATCTTGGTTTGTTGTTTCAACAGTGCTGGAAATTCACTGTGGGGAAAGGAAATGAACTTGGAAATAAGCTACCCTGGGTTTAGAACCTAGACCTGTATTCACTCCCTGTGACTGAGAACAAGTTAATTATCCTCGTGGGAATTTGTTCCTTATCCTACGAAATACAGATAGCAGCAATTCACACAGGTTGTTTAAGAAATAACTGTAAGGCATATATAGCTTCCTGCCCATTGTAGCTTTTAATAAATTATGCTATTGATGTTATTATGGGTACTTCATCGGTGTTCATTGATTGGTCAAACTAAACATAAAGGCAGAATAGTGTACATTGTGGGACTTTTTGTGTGTAGTTGAGTAAAATTGTATTATAATAAGTATTAATTTTTTAAGTGCAGAAAATGTTGTATTTGTTGCTCTACCCAAAGCCAGTGTAGATGTTTTAAATGCTTGTTGTGTGGCAGCGTGTGGGGGAAAACTCATATTTCTTCGCCTCCTGGTTCAGTGTTCTGTCCCACATATCATCACCTTGAACTCTACAATTACTCTATTAAGTGAACTCATTTTATTTAATCAATCATTTGACCTTTTTCACAAACAGGAATATAAAATACATTCTTATTTGCTGATGATTGGGCGAGAATATATATAAAATATATTCTCTTGGGAGACTTGTCAAACTAACAATGTGAACAAATATTGTTAAAAGATAAATGACTGCTAGATTGAGGGGGAAGAGAAAACTTTTAATGAGACATAGATGTCAGGAAACTTAATGGCGGGGTTTTTGGTTTTTCTTTTACATTGCTTGAAGACAGCTAAATTTTTAAATGACTGAAAACAATTTATTACTTGCTAGTTCTTGTTTTCTGAGAATCAGTATCAAATGGTAAAAAGAAACTGTCATTTCACACCACATTTATCAATTCCCTATCCCAGAGTGCTCTTAAGAAATGAAAAGGATTTTTGTTTTTAATTGAAAAAAATCATCTCAGCACCTCTCTCTGTCTGAGAGAAAATTTATTAACAACATTTTATTAAGTGTCTTCTTTATGCCAAAAAAAAATGTTCTAGATCCTTCAGGATACAGCACTAAACCAGAGTTAAAGTGCTTGGACTTGTGAGTTTCCATTCGCTAATCAAAACTAATTGCTAGTCTGAATTGTGAACATTTACTGTAAGCCATTTGAACATTATTGTTGCTATATGAAAAATATATTGTGAATAAACAGGAATTTCTTTGCTTGTCTGCCACCATGTGCTTGCAGTAAATAAACACTTATAAAAAGTTAAGGAAACAGGAAGGCCCACTCTTCCACAGAGATCTTTATCTCTTTGTCAATACTCTTTGTCAATGAATATTATTTGGTTTCAAATTATTTTTTAAGATTTTTTAAAAGATTTTATTTTTTATCTTTAGAGAGGGAAGGGAGGAAGAAAGAGAGAGAGAGAAACATCAATGTGAGGTTGCTGGGGGCCGTGGCCTGCAACCCAGGCATGTGCCCTGACTGGGAATCGAACCTGCGATGCTTTGGTTGGTTTTAAATTTTATTGTGACTTTTCAGTGCTGGTGGCACATATAAGATTCTCTGATAGATTTTTAAAACTTTTTATTACATTATTTTATGTATACTATGAGATTAATAATAGTAATAAAAGCATGTAACTAATAGAAATGGGACAGTGCCAGATTACTTCTTCTCCAGATAAAAGGGGTTATTTCTACAGAAAAAAAAGATTGATTTTGGAGAACTGTAATATGTATTTATATCTTAATACTACTTAGATTATTTTTCTACTGAGATAATTATTAGTGTCATTCTGACATGTGATCTGATTCACACTGTGGTTTAGTTATTGTTTTGCTATTAAAATAATGCTACAAGAATAACCTTGTCTAGAACTCATTTAATAGTTTTAGCCAGTGTTTTGGGTGTAGCTTTCTAGTGGTAGTATTACTACTAGGGTAAAAGCATATTTTGTTAGGTATTGGCACATTTTTCTCCATAGGGAAAATTTCTCCCTTATAGCCTCCTGCCAGCAATGCGGGAGAGTACCTGTTTTCCCTTTCTCATCAATAGAGTATGTTGTCAAACTTTGATGGTTTTTGTTTTTTTTTTCCCAAATCTGATAGGTAGAAAGTGTATCCCTTTGTAATAGTGACAATTTTAAAATAGTAATTGCTTTGTCATAAGACATGTGACCTTTTATGCCAGTACTGAGGGAGCTGTTCCTGTAAGGGTCCGATAGTAAATATTTTAGACTTTATGGGCCCTATAGTCTCACTTAGCTCTGCTGTTGCTTCATGAAAGCATCCACGGATAATATGTAAACAAGCGAGTGTTCCAGCATTCCAATAGAACTTTACTTTTCAAATGAGTGACAGGCTGAATTTGACCTTCAGAGCATGGATAGCTGACTCCTATGTTAACCATTTCCATAAATATAGACAGTTTAAAGTGGTCACATACTTTTACCAAGCTAGCTGGTTTGTTCTCATATAATAAATAGTGCATTCAGCATATTAATTAAATGAGACCGTTAAGACTTAGTATGTGTTGGATTGAACAAAAGTTGACTGTCTTCTAATGTAATACCCTTTCCCTAGATCTCTATGGCCCTTTCTGGTTCCCTCAGGACACTGCTTATTGGCTTGTGTTTCATCCAGGGTAGAGGAGATGGTACTACAGGCTAACCTCACATTGAAAGTACTTGTTCTTCTTCCAACACGAATGTTCATTGGGCTTTTATTTCACCCAACAATGCTCATTTTTTGCCAGCCTGGTAGGTGGCATTGTCACCTGTGGCCAAGGAGCATGGCCGGGTTACGTAGCCCTATAGGAAAAGAGTAAGCCTAGGACCAGGGAGTCCCTTGAAGCTATTTGGGCATGATCAGAAAATGGCTAATTTTTCACCCCAAAGAACAGAACTGAGAGCAGGTGAACTAGCATTCAGAGCTTGTAGCAATTGTTTAGGACGAATTAGCAACCCTTCAGAAACGGTATTCTAAGACTTGATTTATTCTGCTGCATTCCTACGTTTCTTCTAGTGTTGAGACGGATGGGAGACAGTGGGAACTGTGAGTCATTTCTCTCTCTCTCTGAGAAAAGGTGAAAAAGGCATCACAGGCCCTTTTTGCAGAGACACCCAATGTAGATTTGAAAGCCACAGGCCTGAGGGTTAAAGTGTGCTGCTCTAAGCTTTCCCGTAAACAGCCTCTGAAGAGGGAATAATTGAAGGAAGTCTTGGTAGACCTCTTGGGTTTTTTAGCTCTTATTGTGTTGTATATGGAGTCATATCGAGATTGATCTTTTAAATGTTTATTTTTTCCCAACAAAGAAATCTTTAAATGAAAAGCCTCCATGCTAGTGTGTGTGTGTGATTTGGTAACAATAATTATTTTACATTGAAGCACAGGAAAGGACCTTTCATATACATTTTAAAATGTGACCCTTGTTTTTCATTGAGAATATGTTTTCCCTCCAAGCCTTTGTTTTAATAATATAAGATTTTTCTTGTATCAGTATTTTTACTTCTGGGTTAATGTATCATTTATTTTATGAATAATAGTATTTGCATTTTTAACTAATTCAAAAATTGATTTTATTTGGATGTCTTTCACTGTGTTTATAAATCAGAGCCTCTTTACTCAGTTATATAGTCTGTGAATGAGGTTTTGTGTAGGTAGGACTTCTTTAGTAATTAGCCATTAAATAGAACAATGCATATTAATGGCAGTCATCATCATTTCTTTCTAACACGTTTGCCTTTATTTTAGTCAGTGGTTCTCAAATTGTAATGTGCTGGATTACCAAAATATATCATCTGGACCCCACATGAAGATTCTACTTAAATAAGTCCAATATAGGGGCACCCAGGCAAATCTGCATTAGAGACAAGTTCCATAGGGAATTCTGATACCCATCAAACCAGTCAAAGAAAGACAAATACCATATTATCTCACTTATAGGTGAGAAACAGAGGCATGGAACATGAAACAGACTGACAGTTGTCAGAAGGGAGCGGGTTAGGAGGACTTAATGTTGTTAGCTTTGACCTTTGCAGACTTTATCAGGTTTTACATACATTCTTTATTATTGTTACTATTTATTTATGTAGATTTAGAATTCCATGAAAGTTTACTATGTGTGCAGATTTGTGTGACAGCACCACAGTCAGAATAGAAAACAGTTGCATCACCACAAAGGAACTCCTTGTGTTACCCCTTACTAGTCACACACCGCCTTCAACCCTGGCAGCCAATGATCTGTTTTCCCTACCACAAGTTTGTCACTTTGGGTTACTTACATAAATAGAACCATGCAGTGCATAATCCTTTGAGACTGGCTTTGTCTTCACTTAGCGTAATGCCCTAGAGATCATCCAAGCTGATGAGTGTATCGAGACATCATTGCTTTTTATTTCTGAGTAATACTCCACTGTGTGGATGCCCCACAGTTTATTCATTCTTCAGTGGAGCACATTTGGGTGGTTTCACTTGGCGTCTTTATGAAGAGTACGTGTATGCATCAGTTTTGTGTGAAGTACCCATTTCTCTCGTGTAACTACCCATGAATAGATTGCTGGGTCATATGGTACGTGAATGTTTAACTTTATGATACACTGCCAAACTGTTTCTTACAGCGGCTGTACCATTTTTCATTCTCATTACACAATCTGCACATGCCACCCAGTTTCTGTACATGCTTGTCTGCCTTTCATATTATCAGTTTTTGATTTGGGTATATAGTGGCTTCTCATTGTAGCCTTAATTTACATTTCCCTAATGAGTGGTGATTTTGAACATCATTTCATGTGCCTATTCTCCATTCTTATATCCTCTTCAGTAAAGATTCAAATCTTTTACCCGTTTTATAATTGGATTCTTTTTTTTTTTTTCTTACTGCTTACAGGGCTCTCTGTGTATTCTGGATTTAAGTCTTTGTTGGGTATGTGACTTGAAAATATTTTCTCCCGGTTTGTGGCTTGTCTTTTCATTCTCTTAGCAAGGTCTTTTCACAAGCAAAAGTTTTAAATTTTGATGAAGTCCAGTTTTTCAATATTTAAAAAAAATCTTTTGTAGGTTGTGTCTCTGGGGCCATATCTAAGAATCTATTGCCTGATAAATCTTGGCCCCAAAGATTTTCACTTGTTTTGATCTGAACATTTTATAAATCTATGTTTTACATTTAGATCAACTTTAGGTTTTAATTTTTCTAAACTCAAAGACACTATTTCTAAGTAGTTCTTTTAGACCAATATTTGACAAGATCTATAGCTAGGAAAAATAGTTTGGAAAATTAATTTCAAGGACTTTATCAGTGTGCAGTGAATGTTATGCTTAAATATCATTTACTCCAACACACACCACTCCCAACACAGATTTAGAACTTTTACAGAGACTAGTGACTAAATGCTGTTTAATATTTACCTAAAGTACATACCTGAGAGTAGATCATTAAGATCATGACTTGAAAGCAGCTTTTGCTTTCACTTTATGGTGTGCTTTCTTCACTGCATATATTTCAATAATTATAATGCCCACATTTAATGATTTTTAGTTTTTAACCTAATATGCTTTTTAAATATTTTTAAGATTTTATTTATTTATTTATTTATAGAGAGATGGGGAAGGGGAGAAAAGAGGGAGAGAAGCAATGTTCAAGGGAAACTTTGATTGGTTGCCTCTCACACGTCCCCAACCAGGGACCTGGCCTGCAACCCAGGCTTGTGCCCTGACTGGGAATCCAACCAGCGACCTTTCAGTTCACAGGCCAGTGCTCAATCCACTGAGCCACGCCAGCCAGGGCATTTAATTTACTATGCTTTTTTTTAAAAAGGAAGAACATTTCAATTAAGAACATTTTTTTAAAAAAACTTAATTTTTAGTAGCAGTTCCAGGTTCACAGCAAAATTAAGCAGAAGATACAGAGATTTTTCATTAATACCCTGCCCCCACACATGCATAGCCTCCAACATTATCAACATCCCCCACCAGAGTGGTACATTTGTCACACCTGATGAACCTGCACTGACACATCATAATCACGGATGTGATCACCAATATGGTTTGTAGTAGGGATCACTCATTTTGTTGTATATTCTATAGATTTAGACAAGTGTATAAGGACACCTATTAATCACTATAGAACCATATGGAGTATTTTCACTGCTCTAAAAGTCCTCAGTGCCCCACCTGTTCCTCCCTCCCCCCACTACCTCAAGTCCTGGACCACTGACCTTTTATGGGCTCCAAAGTTTTTCCCTTTTCCAATACATTACATATTTGGACTAATACAGGGTTAGGCAAAAGTAGGTTTACAGTTCATGAAAGAACTAATTCAATAATTAATAAATAATAATACAAGAATAAACTGTGTTTTATGTACTCAAAACTCTAAAGCTACTTTTGCCTCACCCTGTATAATATGTAGCCTTTTCAGACTGGCTTCTCGAACTTGGTAACATGCATTTAAGTTTTCTCTTTTTGTTTTATATGGCTTGATAGCTCACTTCTTTTTAGCACTGGAAAACATTTTGTTGTCTGCACAAACACCTTGGTTACAACTAAGATCTTTAAAATTATATTAGGGGTGAAATTTTCTTTCTTTACATTCATTATTTTATTGTTTCAGAGAACATAACAAGATAAAACAATCCATGTAGAATTTTTGTCTTTAATTTAATTAGTAACCTTTGCCTTTGAATTTTTATAAGCATTTAACCTCTTGAAAAAGTGGAGAGAAACCTTTATAGTTAGGGTTATACTTAATTTTTATGTCACAAAGGAAGAAGCCCAGGAAATTTTGGAAAGTTCTCGCTCCATGTTTTTGTTAATCATTTTTCAAATTTTAAATTGTAGTGTCAATCAATTTTTATTGCCTTTGCAGAGTAATTTTCATAAACTGCTCCGACTCTCCCACATACATTGCCTGCAAGGCACCAAATAAAAGTGAGAGGAAGCTTTCAGCAGATGATACTGAGCCAGCCCAGTTGCCACTGACATTTAGTGCTTACTGGGCAGAAGGCTGTGCACAGAGTAAATGGAGCAAGTGAGCACTGGGGTATGGTTTTAGAGTTTCAATTTGTTTTTGAGAGAATTTGGTAATTTCTATAAATGTATGAATTTATTAAGGTACTAAAGTGTCCCTAGGAGAATAATATTAGTTAGATGATTACCTGTGTAAAATACTTTCACAGCTCTTCATGAGCAGAGAAGCATTCCATTAATTGAGATATTTTTGTAGTGTCCTTTTAGGGTATCTTTGAAATCGTTTGGTTGGACTCACCTCATTTGTAAGTTACTGGTATCTGAGAACCTCCTACGGTAGATATTTCTTTAATCATCTGCCCAGTTTCTTTCTGTAGCACTGAGCACACAGTGGGCGCCCAATAAATGTTGACTGTCTTGTGACTCACTGTTTATTTTGCTTTCAAGTCTGTTTTCTCAACTTTGTCATTTGTTTTCTTTTTTTAATTCCTCCTTTGATATTCCCGTCTTTACTGGAGGCTTCCTTGATCTTTCCTTTTGTTGATATTTGACTTTCTTAACTGTGCATAAAGTAAACATTGCCTATAAGACAAGCTAAAATTATAGTGACATTTATGGGGCAGATATGAGAAATTTAATACTTAATTTTAAATTTATAGATATATTTTTCTACTCTATATTTAAAAATTTTTTTAAACCATATAACCTTTATTATATTTTTTCTGTTGCCATTTAGTCCCCATTATACCCTCCTCCCCCTGTAATCACCACTAAATGTACACTAAAATATATATCTTTTAAAATATACCACTAAATGTACACTAAAGTATACATTTAAAAATATATTCATATTTATGTCTTTCTGTGTTAAAATATAACTCAGTGAAAATATCAAGGGAAATTTATGTTTTTCTTGCTTTCATAAGGGATTTTCTCCTTTGATAAAAGGAAGCTGAAAATATAATGGGGGTTTGGATTGTGAAATATTATACTAAACTTCTGGACTACTTCTAAAATTTGACGTAACTACCAACTTCCAAGCAGTGTTTCAGAGTTTACAAAGTTCTAATGAAGGTGTATCATTAACTCGAATTTAATACCTAATATGCAACTGGCACTATGCTAGCCCAGTGGTTTTCAGATTTGTCTGCACTTCAGAGTCACTTGGGGAAGATTTAAAATAATTCCACAAGCCAATTAAATTAGAATTTTAGGGAGTTGGACCTAGGCCTCAGCATTTCCTAAAACTCCTCAGGTGAGTTCACTGTGTAGCCAGGTTTGAGAACCACTGGACCAGACAATGAACATACTTTACCCATTTTACCTTCTCAGTAATCATGTGAGACAGCATATATTATCTAATTTTGCAATCAAAGAAATCTTTCCAGAGAGATTAATAACTAATAAGTACAGACTTGGATGCAAACTAAGATCTCTGACTTCTTTCCAATCTTGAACTCTGTGAGTAACCTTGGTGAGTAACATATATGTAGATATTTTCCTTTTTGATTGCAAATACATTCTTTATTTTTTGTCACCTTGTGCCTTTCTGGAATAACTTAATGTTGTCACTGGAAGATAGTACTCTATGTATCTAATGATTTAGAAATTTTTGTTTTCTCCCTACTACCTTCCACACTTATCCACAAGAAAAATGTCAAAGCCAAATTATGCATTTATTATCTAAAGCACTCTGTGTGCATGTGTGCATTTAAGTAAGATTTTGGCTTAGAAACACTTAGATGTAAATGGGTTGGATACAAACTAGTAGCCTATCAACTTTCATAAAATGTGATTTATTGTGCTGTTGTTTCTTCTATTGGAATATGTATTTGTTTAAAAGACATAAGGTAGCACATTATGACTTTCTGGGTACATGGCAACTAGATCACAGCAAAAGCTTTATCTACTCATGCTAACCTAGCCTGGAATATCTAGTTTTTTAAAAAAAAATTCTGTTATGTCCCTGGACCTCACTCTACATAATACTAAGTTCCTAAAAATAGTATAAAGGAAAGATTTGTGAGGGATACAACAAAAAATGAATAAGCCTAATGAAAACTATAGTTAAATTCATTCTTTAAGAAATAATTGAGCATATTGTAAAAAAAGGTAATGTATTAAACAAAAATACAAAAAGTTATATACATGCTATCAGCCTCAAAAAAACTGTTCTGGCAGCTAAGGTGATGTACATTGGAAACTATGCCATAAGACACAAGGGAGCCTGGGGTACTTTATTTCTTGCATTGTATTAGTTACTTAGCTACTTCTTTATCTTTCTACCAAAATGTAAGTGCTAGAGGGGAAAGTCTGTGTCTTGTCTTTGGATTTACTCCACTTCATCTATACATAGTATTTTGAGTGTGATAGATCCTCATAGTTATTTACTGAACAAAAGGAACTGTACAAGTGTGCTGCTAACTGTACAAGTGTGCTGTTCAGTAAACAAGATACTGAACAATTTTAAAGTGGAAGGACTGCAATGCATAAAACAAGAAATGTTCTTGAAAGAAAAGCCATCCAAACAGAGGATTTTCACTGGTACATTATAAGAGGATATCTCCTATGTGCACGTAATGGCACGTGCAGAGGGAGTTTTAGAGCAGAGCTACAATGTTAGTAACCTGGAGCTGAAACTGAAGCATAGGGTTTATGCAGAACCCGACTTCTCTAGTTTGCTGGTTAAAAAGGTAAGGCTGCAATCGAGATGTCAGCTGGGACTCATGTCACTAATGGGGTGGGATCTGTGTCCAAGCTCACTCTTATGACTATTGGTACCCTTAAGTCTTCGGTGGTTATTGGCTAGTCATAGGGCAGTTCATAGGATGGCAGCTGGCTTCCCTTAGAGTAAGTGAGTGGCATCCAAAATGGATGCCACAGTCTTTTTATAAACCACTCTAAGAACTGACATCCCATTATCTTTGTTACATTCTGTTCACCGAACATGAGTCACTAACTCTAGTTCACACTCAGAGGGAGGGGATTACACAAGAAGTGAGGGTCACTGGGGACTATCTTAGAGGCTGTCTATCAAAGAAATGTATTTTATTTAACCCAATATATTAAAAACATTATTTAATATGTAATTAATGTGTAAAAATCACTTAATAGATATTTAATATTTTTTTACTAAATCTACAAAGTAGAGGGTGTATTTTATGCTTAAAGTACATCTCAATTCAGATGCTATATTTTCATTAAAAATACTTGATCTATATTTAGATGCCATAAAATTCATAGTTGAAAAACAGATCCATATACCTGAGTTGTTACCAATATGTTTCATTTACATGCCCTTGAGTTGGCTCTGACCCTTGGTGAACCTGTGAATGAGTCATGTCCATGCTGTCCTGCCCCCAACAGCCCTGCTCAGCTTCTGTGGTCTCATGAATATGGCTTCTTTGATGGAAGCCAAGCTCCAAATATATTTAAATGGTTTTCAATAAATGAATCGACTATCAGTTTCAAATATAAAGTACTTTTTTTCATGGAGCCTATGGAGGCCTGCTGGCAATAGGCCTTCTATAACAACAATACATCTAGAAGGCTGTGGTTCAAGGCCATTTTTGCTGGCTATAAGTGGGGTGTCCAGAACCAGAAGGAGAGCACAGCTCTTCTTGAAATAGAAAGTGTTTATGTTGGGAACCGCCCTGCCTGGTATCAGAAGCTGTAACCCTTGACTAGGCTGAGGCTGAGGGAATGACCTTGGACCATAAGCCACCAAGGAGACAAAAGCTTATCTCCCTGGAAGGAGCGCCACTTCTGCTCCTTTTACTTCACCCTGCCTGGCTCCCAATGCTTAGTCGGTTAGCTAATGACAAGTAAGATTTCCCAATGGAGGAACGACCTAAGATAGGCACGATCACATGGGAGGCCCCCAAGAAAGGACTTTGGTGGCTACAGCAAAAGGGGGTGATAGACCCCCTCTCCTCGGCTTTGACATAGCCTGAGTCTTCATTGTCTACAGGAAAATCTCCTAGTGTCTTGACTGCCTTACTTCTCCTGCCTGACTTAAGCCTCAAACAATGACAGAGGGTGGTGCAGCTCTGTGCTGAAAAGGGCGGGTCCCCTGGGCGATCAGGCCTAAGAAAGAATATGTAAAATCCTGTGAAACCTGCTTTGTTTAGAATGCTCCCAATGAAATGATAAGGGTCCAAGGAAGAAGTAAGTTTGTTCCTTAAAGTTTTTTTACAGCTCTGTAGCTATCTGACTCTGACTCAAAATAGGCCCTCAGAGTCTTTGTTATCTATTGTTTGATCCTTACTTCCTGGCAATGAGTAATGAGCTTTACCTGAATTCTTATGCAAATGAACCCAATAAAAAGCCTGCTCCGGCGGGAGAACAGGGCGCTCTCCACTAGAGAGCGCCCGTGTCCGTCCCTGTTTCCCCACAGGACCTGGTTGCCTCTGTGTGTGTTTTTCTCGTGTTTCGATGAGTCATCCGCAGCATTCTGAGGTCACTGCAAGTTGGTGGCCGTGACATGTTTATGCTCAAGATGAAACAGAATTCTGTCTAGGCTAGCGATGTGCATATATGTACAAAGGAAAGAACAGCACAGTGACTCCTGGTGGCAAACTGAGCAAAACCAGAGTAACCTGTGCTCATGGAAACAGTGGCACGATTCCTGCTAAGGCCATTGGACACAGAATCCATGTAATGCTGTAGCCCTCAAAGATTTAAACTTACTGAAATATAAGTAAATAAAGTGGATTTTTTCTCTTGAAAAAATGTAGAGTAAAATAAAATAAGATAAGATAAAAATATAGTTCCTCAGTTACACTAATCATGTTGCATGTGCTTTGTAGCCACATGGCTACCATATTGGACAGCAAAGTTCTAGAAGTTTGGCTGCAAAAGGAAAGAGTGAAATAAAACAGTACTTGGAAGGAGCATAGAGTGGAAATTAAGATCATAGAAATCTGTGCATTTTGTGTGTCCTGGGGAGAAGGAAATAAGTCTAAGATATTAGAAATATAGGGTATAATTAATGTGGCTTTGGACTATTGGTCAGATTCGAGTGGAGGTATAGTTGGGGCAAAAAACGTGAAGTGATGAATGAGTTGTGATGAAGACCTTCTGTTCCAGGTGTTCAAATGCAAACAAACTGAGTGTGGGAGAATGAAACCAGAAGCTTTTTAAAATTTTCTTTTGAGTTGTCACTCTATTCATCACTTTTTCCTAGTATGTATGCCAAGAGAGAGAAAGGCAGTTGGAAATGGACCCATTTCCTGTGAGCCTCAGAGGAGACCCTTTCCTGACCAGAGTGTTCTCAGCACAGGAAGAGCTCCCTGTGAATGGAAGTCCTCTCCATGCCATTCTTTCAACCAAGTGTTATTTGTAAATTAGCTCAGCCCCTGGGCCCCACTCCAATCCTAAAGTATCTTATTTGAGGCCTCCATTTGTAGTCTCTAAATAAAATTACTATGCAAAGTCTCTGTATGTCAGAGGAGGAAGGGGCCTTGGATCATCTAGTCCAATACCTATATTTTGTAAAGCAGGAAACAGAGGACCAGAGAAATTAAGGGGTTCATTTTCAAGGCAACACTAGTGGCCATTTAGGACACTGTCATGCTTTTTGATTCTCAATACATTGTTTCCCCAACTGCACCTGGGTAAGCATCAGCCTTTGTCAGTGTGAGTGGGGCATTTGCACATTTGGCTTCTGCATTCCTATATAAATTTGTTGAGGAATTATTTAGATCACTCTTGTTAAGGTTCTGGGAAAGGTTTGATACCATGTTCTGTGTGTTTTGGGAAAAATCCCTTAACCCTCGTAAGCCCCAGTTAGATGGCAATGATGGCTGCCTCATGAGATTCAATGTAGGAAAAAAGCACCTGCACAGTGCTTAGCAGATGTTCAGTAACTGCTCATTTTTTTTCTCCTCTATCATCGCTTGGCTTGGCACATTCATTTTTTGTTGTTGTTAGTTTATTTTGTATGAATGTTTCAGCTCCCAAGGGGATGACACGGTGTAGTAGTGAAGAGGCTTTAGCATTCACAGTTTAGGTTTAGATCTGTACTCCATCACTGATTGCTGATTTCCTTAACCTCTCTGCGCATCAGTGTCTTCATATGGAAAATGGAGATGGTAGCTCTTACTTCACACCATGCTGTAAGGATGAGGTAGTACGTGTTAAATACAGTTACCAACACATTGTCAGCATTCAGGGTGTTAGCTGGTGTTTTGCTGATAATATCATAGTGAAATAGGATAAAAGCTAATTTGTGTGCATGTGTGTCCTTATTGGAACTCACTTTGGGGACACAAAGGCACTATAGCATATAATAAGTGATTAGTTTGATGTGAAGAATACCTACTACCTTTTTATTTGGTATATTATGTCAAATGTACCTGAAAGACAAGTTCCATTTTTAAAAGTGAAAATGTAACACAGAATTAGGTTACTTGTTCCTCGTATGAATCATGATCCTTGTGGGCATGGGAAGCTACAGCCAGGATATCTGACTTCTGACCCATAGATCGGTTACGTGGCTTCGAGGAAGTTACTGAACATCTGGACAAAGTGAAGGAGGTTTCTTTCCACTCTACAGGTCAGTCTGTCCCAATTTAATTCCTAGTCCCCTTTTTCCCCCCAATTAGGGAGAATATTTATAATCTTTCTGAAGATTGAATATTTTACTTATGTGAGTCTCTTTGGACTTCACATTCCTCTGACTGGTCAAAAAAATAGTTTATTTTACAAAAGTGTTTGATATTCATAGAGCCCACCAAACTCTATGAATTCATGGAACTGATATAACCCTTCCTTTCTTCCTCCCTCAGTTAAATCAACAGTCACTTACAGAGCACCCTAATGTGCCTGTTAAGTTCTAGGTGCTAGCAGAAAATGAGATAGGCCAGGTCCCACATTTATGGAATCTTCATTCCAGACAAAACAGGGTTATATGAAGGGTGTGCTGAGATGGGTGGCACTTCTTTTGAGTGGTTAGAGGATATCTCTATGAGGAAGAAATATTTGATCTGAACTCTAAATGAGCTCAAAGAGCAGACAATTTGAAGATCTGTTGTTAAAAGCATTTTGGGCAAAGGGAACAGCTGTGCACGTTCCTCAGCTGTGAAGAGACCAGGTCTATTTGAAGAAAGGAAAGAATACCAGTGTGAATTATGCAAGGAGTTGAAATAATAAGAGGGGAGGTGCAGAGGTTGGCAGATGCTAGTGGTTTCTTAGACTTCAGCATACATCAGGATCACATGGAGGGTTGTGAAATGTGGATTGTAGGACTCTGCCCCAGTTTTTTTTTTAATTATGTAGGGCCTGAGAAGTTGCATTTTTAACACTTTCTAAGCTGCTGCTCTGAAATCACAATTTGAGAACACCAGGCTAAGTTATTTGTAAGCCAAGAAAAGTAATTTGGGTGTTTTTTTTTTTTTTTCATTTTTTTCCCATCAATTTTTAATTGCATTTTTCCCTGACCCCTTATCCCCTTTATACCTCTGTCCCCAACAGTCACCACCCTGTTGTCCAGGTTCACGAGTCCTTTCTCCTTTTTGCTTGATCCCTCCACCCTCTAACCCCTCCCCTTAGCTGTCATCTTGTTCTCTGTAAGTCTGTCTCTATTTTGCTTGTTACGTATTTTGCCATGTATAATATGCTCCCACATTTTGTGCTCATTATACACAGGATTAGAATACCCATTATTATACCCATTGTATGTAATCATTATGCCCATGTATTTATGTGTATCCTTATTTTTCCCTCAAAAATTTGGGCAAAAAGTGCACATTATACATGGCAAAATATGGGTATAGTTTCTTCATTAGATTGTTCGTGTATGAGTGAAATCATATGGTATTTGTCTTTCTCTGACTGGCTTATTTCTCTTAGCATAATATTTTCCAGGTACATCCATACCATTGTAAAGGGTAAAACTTTTTCTTTTTTATGGCATCCCATCGTTGTTTTATCCACTCACTACT
Organism: Phyllostomus discolor; assembly: GCF_004126475.2. Taxonomy (NCBI): domain Eukaryota; kingdom Metazoa; phylum Chordata; class Mammalia; order Chiroptera; family Phyllostomidae; genus Phyllostomus; species Phyllostomus discolor. Next base: position 57,241,610 of record NC_040906.2, read on the forward strand.
GATGGACACTTGGGCAGCTTCCATATTTTGACTTTTCTAAATAGTGCTGCAATAAACCTAGGGTGCTTATGGTTTTTCATAAGTGTTTTGGGTTTCTTCATATATACTCCCAGAAGTTGGATGGCTGGGTCAAAAGGCAGATCCATTTTTTATTTTTTTGAGGTATCTCCATACTTCTTTACACAGTGGCTAGCCCAGTCTGCATTCCCACCAACAATGCAAAAGCATTCCCCTTTTTCCACGTGCTCACCAGCACTCTTTTGTTGAATTATTGATGATGGCCATTTTGACTGGTGTGATATCTCATTGTGGTTTTAATTTGCATTTCTCTGATGATTAGTGATGTTGAGCATCTTTTCATATCTATTGGAGAAGTATCTATTCAGGTCCTTTGCCCATTTTTTAATTGGATTGTTAGTTTTTTTGCTGTTGAAGTTTTATAAGTTCTTTATACATTCTTGATTGGATGTATTGGCAAATGTCTCCTCTTCTGTGTGTTGTCTTTTTATTTTGTTGATGGTTTCTTGTGCTGTAGAACAACTTTTTTAATGTGATGCAGTACCATTTGTTTATTTTTTTCTTTTGTTTCTTTTGCCTGAGAAAATATATCAGGTAAAATATTGCTACGAGCATTATCCGAGATTTTACTGCCTATATTTTCTTCCAGGATTTTTATGGTTTTGGATCTAATATATAAATCTTTAATCCATTTTGAATTTATTCTTGCATGTGGTATAAGAAGGTAGTCTAGTTTCATTTCTTTTCATGTATGCGTTCCATTTTCCCAAGACCATTTATTGAGTAAACTATCTTTAGCACATTGTATGTGCTTGCTTCCTCTGTCAAATATTATTTGATTATAAGGGAATGGGTTTATTTCTGAGCTCTCTATTCTGTCCCATTGACCTGTGTTTCTGTATCTATGCCAGTACTCTGCTGTTTTGATTAATATGGTCTTATATTTTGATATTAGGTATCATGATTCCTCCTACTTCGTTCTTCTTTCTCAGGATAGCTATTGTTATATGGGGCCTTTTGTGGCTCCATATAAATGTTTGAAATATTTGTTCTAGTTCTGTGAAATATGTCATTGGAATCTTGATAGGCATTGCATTGAATCTATAGATTGCTTTGGGTAGCGTGGACATTTAAATGATGTTAATTCTTCCTATCTATGAAAACGGTATAAACTTCCACTTATTTGTACCTTCTTCAGTTTCTTTCTTTAGTGTCTTAAAATTTTCTGGGTGCAGGCCTTTTACATCCATTCCTAGATATTTTGTCCTTTTTGAAGCAATTGTGAATGGGATAGTTCTCTTAATTTTTCTTTATGTTAGTTTGTTATACGCATATAAAAATGGAACTGATTTTCAGATATTAATTTTGTATCCTGCTACTTTATTGAATTCATTTGTTAGTTCTAGTAGTATCTTGGTAGAATCATGAAGGTCCTCTGTGTACAGTACCATGTCATCTGCAAATAAAGACAGTTTTATTTCTTCCTTTCCAATTTGGATGCCTTTTATTTCTAGTTCTTGTCTGATTGCTGTGGCTAGGACATCCAATACTCTGTTGAATAAGAGTACAAGGATGTAAAAGTGAACATCCTTGTCTTGTTTCCCTTCTTAAGGGGAACACTGGTAGTTTTTGCCCATTGAGTATGATGCTGGCAGTAGGTTTGTCATATACTGCCTTTATTATGTTTAGGTATGTTCCCTCTATTCCCACTTTGCCTGGAGTTATGATTATAAATGAGCATTGGATTTTATCAAATGCTTTTTCTGCATCTATTGATAGGATTGTGTGGTTTCTTTCCTTCATTTTGTTTGTGGTGTATCACATTTATTGATTTGCGAATGTTGTACTAACCTTGCATTCTCGGAATAAATTCCACTTGATCATGGTGTATAATCTTTTTGAGGTACCATTGTATTCGGTTTGCTAAGATTTTGTTGAGGATTTTAGCATCTATGTTCATCAGGGATATTAACCTATAATCTTCTTTCTTTGCAATGTCTTTATCTTGTTCTGGAATTAGGATAATGCTGGCCTCATAAAATGAGTTTGGGAGTCTTCCCTCCTCTTGAATTTTTTAAAATAGTTTGAGAAGAGGTGTTAGTTCTTCCCAGAATGTTTGGTAAAATTCACCCGATGAAGCCATCTGGTCCAGGGCTTTTGTTTGTTGGGAGTTTTTTGATTACTGCTTCCATTTCACTAGGTGTAGTCTGTCTGTTCAGATTCTCTGATTCCTCCTGACTTAGTTTTGGAGGATTGTGTGTTTCTAGTACTTTACCCATTTCCTTCAGGTTGTCCACTTTGTTGGCATGTAGTTAATAATATTTTCTTACCTTCTTTTGTATTTCTTTGGTGCTGATTTTTATTTCTATTCTTTCATTTCTGATTTTATTTATTTGGGCCCTCTCTCCTTTTCTCTTGATGAGTCTGGTTAAAGGTTTGTCAATCTCAGTCTTTTCAAAGAACTAGCTTGTGGATTCATTGATTTTTTTTTGGGGGGGGGGGTATCATTTTTTAGACTCTATTCCATTTATTTCTGCTCTGATCTTTATTATTTCCTTCCTTCTACTCATTTGGGGGTTTGTTTCTTGTTCTGTTTCAAGTTCCTTTAAGTGTAAAGTTAGGTTATTTATTTGAGCTTTTTCTTGTTTCTTGGCCTGTAATGGTGATTTTCCCTCCTAGGACACTTTTCCAGTGTCCCATAGGTTTTGGATTGTTGTGTTTTCATTGTCATTTGTTTCAAGGTGTCTCTTGATTTCTTTCTTGATCTTGTTGTTGACTCATTCATTGTTTAATAACATGCTATTTAGCTTCCATATCTTTGTGTATTTTTTTTCAGTTTTTTGCTTGTGATTCATTTCTACTTTCATACATTGTAGTCAGAGAAGATGAGTGATATTTCAGTGTTCTTAAATTTATTGAGACTTGTTTTGTATCCTAATATGTGGTCTATCCTAGAAAACATTCCATGTGCACTTGAAAAGTATGTATATTCTGCTGCTTTGGGGTGAAATGCTTTGAAGACATCAATTAAATTCATTTGATCTAGGATGTTATTTGGTTAGCTGTCTCCTTGTTGATTTTCTGTCTGGAAGATCTATCTGCTGAAGTCAATGGGGTGTCAAATTCCTTTAGTATGCCTGTATAGTCATACCTCAGTACTTGTTGGCTTCAGAACTTAGCAAACCTTGTTGAACTCATCACATTTAGATGAGAAAAAAAAAATATTTAAGCACTTGGCACTTGCTTGGGACTCACACTTGCTAGAATTTGTATGAGTCACAGCACTACCTATAATAGAAAATGCTTCATCACTCATCACTTGCTTACTGCTCATTGATTTCAGCACATGTCACGTGTTCTGGAATGAATTAACAAAGAGTACTGAGGTACCACTGTATTTCTGCCTATCCCTCCCTTTATGTCCATCTGATTTGCTTTACATATTTAGGTGCTTCTACGTTGGATGCATATTTGCTAGGGTTATCCTCTTGTTGGATTGTTCTCTTTATCATTATGTAGTATCCTTCTTTGTCTCTTATTATAGCCTTTATTTTATTTTTTAAATCATTTTTATTTTTAAAAGATTTTATTTATTTATTTTTAGAGAGAAGGGAGGGAGAAAGAGAGAGAAACATCGATGTGTGAGAGAAACATCAACTGGCTGCCTCCCGCCCACCCACTGCTAGGGATGAAGCTAGCGGCCCAGGCATGTGCACTGAAACCAGTGACCCTTTGATTTTCGGGCTGGTGCTCAATCTACTGAGCCATATTAGCCAGGGTTCTATATTGATTTTAAAGTTACTTTGTTGGATATAATGTTTGTATCCCAGGTTTTTCCCCCCATTCTGTTTACATGAAATACCTTTTTCCATCCCTTTACTTGTATTCTAGGTATATCTTTTTATCTGTGGTAGATCTTTTGGAGGCAACATAGGTCTTATTTCTTCTATAGTCAGCTACCCTATGTCCTCTGGTTGGTGCATTTAAGCCATTTACATTTAAGATGATTATTGGTAGATATATATTTAATGCCATTTCACTTTTTAACTAGTTTCTGCTGTTCCTGTTCTTTCTTCTCCTTCTTTTTCTTCTCCCTCTTCTTCAAGCATGCCCTTTAACATTTGTTTCAGTATTGGTTTGGTGTTTACAAACTTGTGGGGGGGCTCTACCTGTAGGGCCCCCCCACCTGCCACGGATGAGAATAAATCTACCAAGACATGATCTGCTTGGGAGGAAAGGTGGCCAGTCTCTCAAAGGGGAAGGGCCAAGAGCCTGTTCCTCAGTGGGCTTTTATTAGGTTCCTTTTGCACAGGAATATAGGTAAAGCTCATTAATCATTGTCAGGCAGTAAGGATCAAACAGTAGATAACAGAGAACTCTGAGGGCCTATTTTGAGTCAGAGTCAGATAGCTAAAGAGCTGTAAAACTTTGAGGAACAAACTTACTTCTTGCTTGGACCCTTATCATTTCATTGGGAGCATTCTAAATAAAGCAGGTTTCACAGGATTTTACATATTCTTTCTTAGGCCTGATCACCCCGGGAACCCACCCTTTCCAGTACAGGGCTGCACCACCCTCTGTCATTGTTTCAGGCTTAAGTCAGGCAGGGGAAGTAAGGCAGCCAAGACATTAGGAGACTTCTTGCAGATAGAATGAGTATTCAGGCTTTGTCAAAGCTGAGGGGCGAAGGTCCATCGCCCTCTTTTGCTGTAGCCCCCCAAATCCTTCCTGGGGGGCCTCCCATGTGATTGTGCCTGGCTTAGGTTGTTCTCCCCTTTGGGGAATCTTACCCATCATCAGCTAACTGATCGAGTATTGGGGGCCAGTTATGGATGAAGTAAAAGGAGCAGAAGTGGCGCTCCTGCCAGGGAGATAAGTTTTGTCTCCTCAGTGGCTTATTGTCCCCAGGTCACTCCCTCAGCCTTAGCCTTGGTGGGGGTTACAGCTTCTGAAACCAGGCAGGGCAGTTCCCAACACAAACTCACTTAGATTTTTCTTGTCTAGAAAACTCTTTATTTCTCCTTCAATTTTAAATGATAGCCTTGCTGGGTAAAGTAGTCTTGGTTGTAGATTCTTCCTTTTCATCACCTTGAATATTTCCTACCACTGTCTTCTGGCCTGAAATGTTTCTTTTGAGAAATCAGATAACAGTCTAATTGGAGCTCCCTTGTAGGTAACTGCTTTTCTCTTGTGGCTTCTAGGATTCTGTTCTTGTCTTTAAGCTTTGCCATTTTAATTATAATGTGTCTTGGTATAGGCCTCTTTGGGTCTATATTTTATGGGACTCTTTGTGCTTCCTGGACTTGAGTGTCTTTTTTCTTCACCAGAGTAGGAAAATTTTTGGTCATTATTTCTTCAGCTAGGTTGTCTATCCCTTGTTTACTCTCTTCTGCTTATGGTGTTCCCATAATGTGAATGTTGTTACATTTTATGTTGTCTCAAAGGTTTCTTAAGCTCTCTTCTTTTTTCTTTTAAATTCCTTTTTTTTTTTTTTTTTGCTGCTCTTCTTGGGTGTTTTTCTATTTTGTCTTTCAAACTGATGACCTGATCCTCTGATTCATCTAACCTACTGTTTATTCCTTCCAGTGTATTATTTATTTCATATGTTGTACTGTTTATTTCTGACTGGTCCTTTTTTATGGTTCACCTGTCTTTTTTCATGGTGTTGAGTATCTGTATAATCAGTACTCTAAACTCTATGTCTGATAAATTACTCACCTCCATTTCATTTAGTCCTTCTTCTGGAGTATTCTCTCACTCTTTTATTTGGGGCCTGTGTCTTTGCCATCCATTTTGGCTGTTTCTTTGTGTTTGTTTCTGTGTTTTCGGTAGATGTGCAAAGATGCTGGTGCAGACCTATGTCAGATGCTGCCTATGGCTGCCTTTGGACAACCTGTTTGTGTCTATCAGCAATGCACAGCTTGTGGCTCTCTCTTGTGGGCTTGGGTGTGTGCAGAAAGAACCAGGCTATGCACTAAGTCCAGATTTTACCAGCTCTGGGCCCAGGAGAGCGTCAGCCTATACCTCAGAGTTTCCAGAGCTCCCAGAGATCTGCCTTTGCTATTAGACTTAATCACTGAGATAGCCTCCAGCTATATTCTTCAGCAGCCCAACTTTAGCTCCACAGGGTGGGGACAGGGATTCATGTGGGCAGGTTATTGCTTCACCTCAAGCTGATGCCACTTGGAGGGGAGTGCTGTGCCCCAGAAAGATGGCTTCTGCAGTGTGGAGAATGAGTCAGCATAGGGATCCGAGTTGCTATTCCTCCAGCTCTCTTCCCAGAGCCACCAACCCCAGACTCTCCTTAAGCATCTCTATTCTACTGTGCCTTCCTTTTGCGGGAGTCTAGAGTAAGTGGCTGCAAATGAAATTTTGTGTTTGGCCCTTTAAGAGGCTCTCTGTGTCTCAAGCCATAATATCTCCTTGGCTGACAGAACCCCTGCTACTTTTGACAGCCAGGTTATTTATTTGGGTTTCTTTCCTGGTTCTGGTGCTCTAGGCTGGGGAGCCCAGCTTGGGGTTTAGATACCACACTACTTAGGGGAAACCCCCTGGCAGCTGAAATATCCCTTCAGAACTTCAGCTGCCACTTGTGGGAGCTCAGCTCGCCCTCTTGTGCATCTACACTCCCTACCAGTCACATTGTGGTGAAGTGGTATCTTCCACTTGTCCTGGGTTATAAGGCTTCTCTCCAGCTAGTGTTCATTTGGTTATTCACAATGGGTTTTCTTTCATTTAGTTCTAATTCCAGGTTGGTCCTAAGAGGATGTTAGTGCTTCCACTTACTACTCCTCCACCATCTTGGGTCTGTAGGTTTTATTTTGAATGCACTGGGAAACCAGTGAAGGATCAAAGATGTAATGTGATCTGGTTTACATGTTTAAAAGATCACTCTGACTGCTACAAAAAGGGCCAGTCAGGAAGCTGTTGGAGCAGTCTAAGCTGGGGATGATGTCTTAATTGCTAGGGCAATAGTAGAGGAGCTTTTGATAGGTACACTGAATGAGGATATGTATTAGAGTTAAGAGTTCACAGAGCTTGATAGTGTATTGGGACTAGGAGATAGAGACAAAGAGGAATCAAAATATGCCTAAGATGTTTGCTTGAGTTAAGGGGTGTTATGTCATTAGGGGAGACCAGAAGGTTTTACGGGGAGGTTTGGATGTGAATAGGCATTGGGAGTGGAGAGGAAAATCAAGAGTTTTGGATATATAATACCTATGGGACATCTGTATAGAAATGACCATGAGATATTGGGCATATAAGTCAGAACTCAGTAAGTAGTAGGTCAGGGCTGGAGATATGAATTTGAGAATCATCAACTTGTAGGTGGTATCTAAAGCCATGGTGTTTGAAGAGATCACCTGGGGGTGCTGGTCCTAGAAAGGGAAGAGAACAGAGCAGGCAAGGATATGAGGTCATGGGAGACTGGAGAGTGCAGTAAAGAAGGAAGAAACTGTGTTGTTACACCAAGCAGAGGCAAGAGAATCCCAACCAGAGGGATTGGGCAGCTGTTAAATGTGTCCTTACTAGAATTTAGGAACTTACTCAAATGTGACCAAGATTAGATAGATAATTGTCAATTAGATTTGAACACACATAGGTGATTGGATGCCTGAGGAATGTTTTTCAAGAGTCATATAAGAAGAGGAAGGAAATGAGGACACATCTGTAATAATGTTAATAATAAAAACAAATAAAACAGAAAGAGTCATATAGTGCCTTGGGTCTCTCTTTGTTATCTTTCATTATTGCTTATCTTTTAAAGTCACTTGATATGTTCACTCTAACTTTTAGGCTCATCAAAAAATGACACCTTCATTGGTTCTTAATTGCATTCACTCAAGCACATAAAACAATGTTATGTCCACCATTAGAATACATTTTTGTTTAACACAATGTTTTCTTGTTTCATTAGAGAGAGAAACCCTAAGAAATTGTTTTGAGAAATTGGTCTTTGCAGTTGAAATGCACAGGTTAGGGGCCAGACATTTTAGAGAACTGCCTCATCAGCAGTTACCACAAGGAATCTTCTACTCGATAGTCCTCTATCTATACTGAGAAAAGGTGGCTGTTAAATTTCCTTTTGGTCATTAAAATGTAATGCTTAAAATATCCATTGTTTTAAGACATAAAATTCCATTCTTATACTTTGTCTTTAATATTGAAACTATTTTTGTGTAGTACTTCTCTGAGTGAATCTCTAAGAATACTGTGTAAATATAGCAAATAGATGAAGTCCCATTGGACTGTAGTAGCTTATTAAGTATGGAAGTATACCTCATATACAATTTGAGGCTCTATTTCAAAATAAGAGATATTGGAGTAGATTTCTGTTACTTTATTCCCCCTTTTTCTGTATTTTAAGATGTTAATATTGACAGGGATGGAGTAATGATTAGCATGGACAACTAATTTTGAAGTACTTCATAAATCAAATGATAAAAAAACCATTCAGTAGTAACAGCAGGATGCCAGTTGAATTCTGCATTAAAATTAGGTTTTGATATTTTAAATGTATTATTGTGCAGTGTGAAATTGTACCTTAATTCTCATTATGAAAATGGGATATAATGTTGAGATAATTTTAATGGATAAAGCACTGATTTACTTATGCTATAGTATACTATGGCTGGTTATTTTTAAGGCTTGATTAATGAATTTTTGTTCTGATCTAGAGAAGTTTTCAGTCTCAAATATCTTTCAGTACAACCTCCTCTGCACCCACCCTTGTGTAAAATTTGCTATTGTGTACTGTTAAAGATAGGCGCCCCTGAGGAGTAGCAGCTGAGAGTCAAACTAGGCCACTGGTGACGAAGAGTTTATGTGAAAATCCCTTGGGTGAGAGAACTGGCTTTTATTTAAAAGGGATACAGGGACTTCAATGGCAGTTCCTGAGATTTTAAAATATTAATGAAAACTAGTAAACCGTAGTTGTTATTGCATGTTGATTTGTTACTTTTTTTTTTTTGACTGAACCAGAATTTCTGACTCATTAGGTTGGTTATAACCTCTGTTTATTTTCACTGTATCTTTGAATTTGGGTGACATTTAGTTTAATTTTGTTATTGATCCAAAGAATTTCAACCAAAAAATTAAGAACATTGCAAGAAATGTAAGTAGATCAAAGGTATGTGTAAATCTTTGCTGGTGAGTAAAATGTCAAATAAATTAACATAGTCTTAAAGCTATTTCGGATTAAGGTCAAATCCAGGCCTCTACCTGGTATTCTTTTCACCAGTCTACACTATGTAATCAGCAAACTTGAACTAGAGAGACACATTCCTAACTTTCATGTAAATGGATCACAACTGGGAACCAACATATAATTGATCCTACTGGGAACCAACATAATTGATCCTACAGGGTTCTACTTGTCTAAATTCTACTTTTTTTTTTTCAAGAACTGAGTCACACAGCTCTTCTCTTTGAAGTATACCCTGATACCTGCCTCCACACCCCCACGGAGCCAGTTTCAACTTGTTCTCATTGCTCTGAATGTTCGAGATTACCCATTCTTTGCTTTGTATTCATTATTTAATTACCTACACATTACATCTTCCCCGTGGGCTTTCTAGTTCATTGTAGAAGGATCTCAGTCTGATTCACATATGCTTTCCAGTTTTCAGGACCAAAGGTAACAAATACTTTATTATTTAAAGCAATACTAGGGAACATTAAGATGTTCTTAATAGAAGTTCTATGTAAATAATATTTCAACTAGTGCTTTGTTCTTTTTTTTTTTTTAAGCAGGCTTATCTTTAGTAATTGGAGATGGGTTTTCATCACAGACTCAAAGAACCTTAGGAAATAAGATAGTCCCACATACTGAGAACATTAAAACGGTGAGTCAGAGGAGTTCACTGCAGTGTGCAGTAGACAAGGAGGACATCCAAGAAATTGTGACTCAATCTCTTGAAGATGAGGAGTGGGGGGAGTCAAATGGAGATCAGGATGAGCAACACTTGGAGATGGGAATGTGTGTGGATTGATGCAGGCAGGCCATAGGAAGGTCATGGTGGCAGCAGGAGGTACCTGTCAGAGCTTCCTTCACTGCCACTCCTTTTGAAAGCCAAGTGCACTGTGGCAAAGTTGTTCCTGATGCTTTACTTCCCTGCCTGTGGCAGTTGGGCTGCTTTTCTGGCCTTATGAAACTCTTTTGAAGCAAATATTAAGTTATCCATTTCTAATAAATCTGGTATGTATTTTTTTTATTACCTGTCTTAAAAAAATAAAATCAATCAATCAATTAAAAGAATTCAACATGGGTAATCCTGATATAAAAATTTATTTATTTATTTATTTATTAAAAAGATTTTATTTATTTATTTTTAGAGAGGGAAGGGAGGGAGAGGGGGAGAGAGAGAGAGAGAGAGGGAGAGAGACATCAATGTGCAGTTGCTGGGGGTTATGGCCTGCAAACCAGGCATGTACCCTGGCTGGGAATTGAACCTGGGACACTTTGGTTCCCAGCCTGCGCTCAATCCACTGAGCTACGCCAGCCAGGGGAAAATTTATTTTCTTCCTTGGTGGTAAGCACTGGTTTCCTTCTCAATTATATACCTAAATACATCATCTTTTGTGGGAAATATTCACTGAATTCTCTAATTCAGTAAACATGAGTGCCTACTATGTGGCAGGCATCCTTACAGAGACTATACATTTGTAAATGTGTCACATGACAGTGGAGATAAGTACCTATTCTCATGGAATTAATTACTGTAATGGAAGAAGATATGATAAATGAGGATGTTAGTTGCTGATAAGCCCTAAGGCAAAAAGTAAAGCAGATAAATAGAGATGTTATCTTAAGATCAGGAGGAAACCCTGTGGACAGTCCTGAATCAGGAATGCTGTAGGTGTTTTGAAGGAAAACGTGGGAGTCCTAAGATTGGAGTGCAAGGGGCCTAGGGAGAAAGTGGGAGAGAGAAGACTGGAGAGGCCAGAGGTCTAGGACGCATTGGACTCTGGATGTTATTTCGGGTGAGGATTGAAGACTTTGGAGAGTGTGAGAAGAAAAGCAGCGATCTGACTTAAATTTAAAAAGGATCATGCCAGTTGCTAGGCTGGAACATTGAAGACAGAATATTATGTGACAACTTTGGGAGCAGGAAGACCAGTTAGCAGCTTGAACAAAAGTGTTTGGTGAGCTGGGCCGCTGGTGGACTCTGGATCTCTTTATGACACAGTACAGAGCTGTCAGAATTTATCTATGGATCACGCTGTATGTGTAAGAAAGAGGTATGTGTAAGATTTTTGGCCCAAGCAACTGAAAGAATTGTGATTTACTGAGATGGAAAGACTTGAAGAGGAAAAGATTTGGTTTGGAGAAGCTGGGGAGAGGAATCGGAAGTTAAATTGAGTTAGTCCAAGTTCAGCTGTCAGGTCAGTGTTAGATTTACAAATCTGAAGTAGAAGAGAAAGATCGAAGCTCAATAGTTGGTATTTCAGATTTTCTTCATGTAGATTTTATAAGATGCTTGTTATGTTTATTGCAACAACTTAAAACATTTCATTTTGTTGCTATCGTAAAAGAAGCTAGTTTTGTGTTTATTATACTTTCTGACTTGCTTTTGCTTGTGTTTACATAGGTCATTGACTTTAACATGTTAACTTTGTACCAAGCCTCCTTCTGAATTCTCTTATTTATAAAGTCATTTTAGTTGATTCAGTGGTATCTCTTCTCCTTTGATTTGTCTAGAGTTTTACCGAACTGTCCAATTCTAAGAAGTATCTCTTTTTCTCATGGCTCCATTTGCTTTCTGCTTTCCTCTGCCTGAAATATCAATTATTTCTTATGTTTTCGTATGAGTTTCTATTCATTCCCCAAAACCCAACTCATGATCACATCTGTGAAACATTTCTGGGTTCCTGAGAAAGTTTCTCTTCCTATGAGCTTTAGCTGAACCATCAGCATATGTGTATTAGAGCAATCATCAAACTTTTTGTATAATTGTGTATATATCTGTCAGTCCTTTTGGGGCACAAACCCTTTAGGGGTGGGATCTGGGTCAGATCGTCTGTACATTCCCAGTGTTTACCTGAATCTGCCACATGATCTTCTGTTACAGGATAAATGTTTATTGAATACCATGAGCGGTCAATTTCTACAGATTAAAAATGTTTTAAAGTTGGTTAAAGCTTTTTCACAGAAATTTTATGAACTTGTTATGTTTATTGTAACACTTCTAAATATTTATCTTTGTTACTACTGTAAGAGAAACCTTTTCTAAAGTTAAATATATAGGGTCCAGCACAAACAACACCCCCTTTTTATTACAATATCATAAGCATGTAATTCTGTAACATAACAACATCAAATTTAAGCACACCATATGACGTTTTAGGTGAAATGTTCAAATTAAACTATAAATTATTTACATCCATACTATTACCCTATCAACCACACTCAAGCAAGTGTTACTTCTGTCAGACTCCCTATCTTTACAATTATTCTCCTAAAAATTAAAGGCCTAGTGTTTTAGAAAATTAATATAAATATAGGAACATTGCTGTTGTTTTTTTCATGATGCTGAGTGCATAAAGGTGGTTGGATTTGTGAGACCTTAAATTTTAAAACTACTGAAGAGCTGGTGTTAAATAGTTACTTAAGAGGAAGCCATTTTACTCATTTGATTTTTATTTTTGCTGGAAAATGGGAAGAGGGAGGAATTAAATTTTATATTTTTCTGACTTGAAAGCAGTAGTATGTGTTTTTGCAAAAGCAATCAGCCTTTTACAAAGGTAACATTTTCAAAAGCTCTAACTTGTAGTACTCATGTCATTACAGTTATTTTATATTTCTTTGTATATTTCATTTTTTTAACCCATCAAATCAATGAATTGGCCCATGTACATTTTTCCATGATGTCTACTACCTATTTCTGTTACAAATCTATTGAGGGTTGTCCTAGTAAGTGACACTGAAATATATTTGCTTGAAAAATTATTTGTAACATTTTTCATTGAAACAAAAATAGATCAAATAACCAATTAGTTTATTGTTCATTGTTAAGTGCAGTGGGAAATATAATGTCCTTCTTTGTTGTAAGGAGTTATAAATGTAGGCAGAGAGATGAAACTTGTACCCAGAAAAAAAAAAATGTTACATTTATGGAATCTGTTGTATGTGTTATATATGGAGAGACTGTGTAAGGAGTGGCAGGGAGGGGGGTAGTTTCAGCTAGACTTTGAAGGGTAGGTCAGGTTTACATGGATAGAGAGGTAGAAGACACTAGAATGGAAACAAATAAAATGAAAGGCACAGAGGTGAGAGCTATTATGAAGTAGGGGAATGAGATACTTATCTCCATAATTCATCTCATCAAAGAAAATGTTATACTTTTGCTTTGCTATAGTGATCACGTATTAATTGAACTCAATGAAGACAAATATCAGATCTCTTTGTTATCATATTTCTTTTATTACCAAGTAATATAGCATATATTGAAAACAAACAAAAATGTGCTGATAAAAAAGGCAAAAAAGAATTCCTTGATTTCATTGTTCATTTTTTTCCTTTTGTTTTTATTTTAGAAGAAAACTGAAAGCCAAGGCACCACTTCCTCCAGCTGAGACCAAAAACCCTGATACCTCTTCAGTGGATGATTCTGTAGAATCCTCTGCTCTCACCATGGAACAGAAAGAAAGCATGATAGATAAAGACATCGAGCTCTCAGTAGTTCTACCTGGGGATATTATCAAATCTACAACTGTTCATGGAAGGTATGATGGAGTGGATGAAATACCATGAGTTCCTTTCTGCTGTCATTGAAGTCCTCTGTTGTATATTTTAAATTTATTTTTTTCAACAAAACTTTATTCATCACTCAATTTGGTTATCAATTAAAAAAATAAATGCTAATAGTTATTAGAATTTTTCTAACAATGTTTGAATATCAATAGTATGGGTTCCACAATCCCAGAAAAGTGACTTAAAATTTAGAACTATTTTATATTTGTTAGTCATTTAATAAGTTTTTTAAAAAATAACCTTTCTTGGAGGGGCAGTCATCAATTGTGTTGATATTGTAAGTAAAACTCAGAAAAGCAGGCCAGTGACCTATGAGAAAACCCTTTCTCTTCCTCCCAAAATTACTCTTTTTCTTTTAAACTATTTCCCTGAATTTGCTTTTGCTGAAGTTACAAACTACTCTTAAAATGTAACGCCCTCTTCTTTATCAAAACAGATAAATTTATCTGTGAAGCAAGCAGAATTTTTTACACTAAATAATTTGGTTAGTTTACTAAAAATGTGGATAAGTTTATTAGACATGTAAAATTAAACTTTAACCCAGCAAAAAGTGAAATTGTGATTTAGGAGACTGATATTTTTAATACCTACGTAAAAATTGGAAAAATGGAATAAAACCAAATGTAATTTTCCACTTCATTTTCAAGTGGAAACTTACATGAGTTTTGTGCTTGGTCTTGTTCCACGTTTTCATCTTCAACTACCCGTTTGTTATCAGGAATCCTGCTTTAGAAATTTAAGCTGTTTTGACCTTTGTATAGTGTGTGTGTGTGTGTGTGTGTGTGTGTGTAAGTGTAAGCCAAAAGAATAAATAAGTAACATGTTGGGTCATGCATTCTTACAATGTGGTTTTATCTAGGAGAACTCCTTAAATATAAACTTAATCTTAAAATTTATAAAGATTATGTATAACTTTATAAATTTTTGAAAGTACATGAACATAGAAAAGTTCAGCATTCAGCAAACAATACTTACTGTTGTGTATTAACTTCCCATTAAATGTAAGTTGAATTTTGTCATTTATTCTGTATCAAAAATAGTTTGGCAATCACACATTGAACCATATTTAGGAGACTGAGAAACCTGTGACTGTCCTGGGTGAGTTTCGACCTCAGATACAGGCAATCACCTGGGTTGTGCCTCTTCTGGGTGAGGAAGGAACCTTGTAAGTTAGAGACAAAAGCCATTATCTTCAGTCCTTGAAATAATACCATTACCCTGGTTTTAAGATAATGACAGTGGACATGGTTACGGGTAGTAGAGGCAATTCCTCCCCCCCCCCCCCCCAATTCAAAGTACATTAAAAAAAATTGTCAGCATGATTTTTAGTTCTTCACTGATGCTGACAGGTAGCAATAGTTTCATTATCAGTACTCCAAAATTTCTTCCTGGATGCACCACTCAGGAGTTCATACCGCCCGCTACTCTGCCATCAGCCTCCTGCATTCTTTAGATTTTTTTTTTAACTTCAGTGACCTCGGTATTAGAATCATGGTTTTCTTCTCTTTCCTATCTACCATCGTAATTATTGTAGAGTTTTTCATGTTACCTCAAGCTAACTTCTCTTCTGTTTCTTGAACTCAGGGAGCCTACATCCATAGTCTACTTCTCCTGTCCTGTTACTGGAATTCAAGTGTCCTCCTTTGAACACAATGCATCTAGCTCATCCACTTTGTCTCCCGTAGTTGGATTTGTTCTTGTTTCTCCTTATTAGGTCTAATTTATGACTGCTTTCAGGTTGCTGCATTCTTCTCCTTCTTTAACTTTGACTCTGCATTAATCATCCCCAGGGCGTTTGTACTTACAAGGACCCTAGATTTTCCTCACCCTCTTCACCTTCCAGCATGTTTGCCTCCAGGGGCCCTACCCCTGAATAACTCCCGTCAATCAACTCTTTGTTTCTGGGCCTCCAGATCTTGTTGAATTGCTTCAGTTTTCTTATCTAAAAATGTTTTATAACTGAATTGTTGTTAGGATTTAATGAAATACTATCAGTGCCTGGCACAGGCTGGCATCTTTCACTTTCTGTTGAGAACTTCTTTCTTTAACCCTGAGTTCTATTTACTCTCCACCCTCAGGTTAAGCTACAACACCACTCTGTTGGTGGCACTATCTTTGATTATAAAAAAACCAAACAAACAAACAAAAAACAAAGAAACAAAAACCCCACAGGCACAGCAATTCAGTACTGAATTAAAGTCTAAACTACCAAACCTGGGTCCTGGGGCACCTTATTTTCTTCTTCAAAATTAAATAGGCTTTTCCCCTTTGAATATCTTGAACTTCAGCCTCATGACTTTTTAGTTCTATAGATACTCTCTACTTTTCCACCTCCACACATTTATGAAAGTCTTCCACGTGGAATGCCCTACCACCCATATTTTCTCCAATTAGTTTGTGTAGCTCCAATGACACATCTATATAAGGGCTGGCTGATCTCCCTGGAATGAACTGTTGCCTATGACTTCCACGCTTTTTTTGACACTTTACAGTATTGATGGTTATCATATATTGTCCTGCACTATAATTTATATATATGTCATGTCTTCTTGAATAGACTGTGAGATCCATGTGGCATCATTACCTTTCTGCAAGGTGCATAGCACATATTTGTGCAATGTAATTGCCATTTAATAAATGCACTCTAATAAATATTGTTTCCTTAATCCTTTATACGTAGACAGAGGTGGCAACTTAAATGGTGTGCTTTGAAGAGATGTTTAGATGGATCCTAGTTGCTTTCTCAGGGTATTCTAAACAAAGATATTTTCTCCAGGTAGAAAGCAAGGCAAAGATTACCCCAAATGGGAATGCCCCAAATTTTGATTGCTTTTTAAATTATATTTAGTGTTAAATTTTTTTCTGAGGGTAGAATTTGTTTTATATCATGGTTTCATAAAAGTATTTTTATTTTTAAATTACAGTGGATGTAATGTTATGTTTCTTTCAGGTGTGCAACCTTGTAATTAGACATTTATGTGTCGTCCTTGCACAGGGGCCGTGCTGTCAAAGCAAGCGCCACGTCAGTGTTTTTATGAAGCAGTTATAAATAGTTCTATAATTCAGGAATGACTCAACTTGCAAACATGGCTAATTTTTTGATGTTGTTTATGATTAAAAATGATTGTGTAGTTTCAAATATCTTAGAAGTTTCATTCTGGATTTCTTAGGAGTGATTCTAGATATTCTAGAGTGCAGTTTGGGATATCTTAAGATTGTGATTTGGGGTATCTTTCATGTTGCAGCTACTCCTGACCCATTTAAAGAAAACCTCAATGTTTAATGATGACAACAACCAAAATGTTCAAATAGATAAATATATTCTATTTCTGAACAATGTTAGCTATCGAATATGCAGCCGCATGACATAGATTCTAATTTAAATTTCTGCATGGCTTTTTTACTATAAACAGAAGATTTAATAGTATAAGTGTAATGGGGGAAGGGGCTAGGGAAGAGTGATTTTATTTTATTTAGTTTTTATATACTTATTTTTAGAGAAAGAGGAAAGGGGAAAAAAGAGGAAGAAAAACATTGATAAGAGACAGAAACATCAATCAGCTACCTTTCATGGGCCCCCAACCAGGGACCCAGCGCACAACCCAGGCATGTGCTTTGACTGGGAATTGAACTGGGCATCTTTTGGTTTGTAGGATAATACCCAACCCACTGAGAACACCAGTCAGGGTGGGAAGAGTGATCTTAAATAAGTTTAAGTGATAAGGTTTTCTTTTATAAGAGTTCCATATGTCACTGTGAAGGGTCTCTAATATAATTTTTGAGACCATCCTTCTTGAATTTATTTAAATATTACTTGTATATTTATTTTGATAATACTATTTCTATGCATTTCCTTTGAAAAATAATATCAGTATTAGACTAACGTAATATTTAGAAGATTTATATTATTTAATATTTTAGAAAAAAATTTTTAATGTATTCCTGGGGAAAAATTTTAGAAAGTTCCCGTGTCATCTTGTGTAACTCATGCAGAGGTATGCTCAGAATGTTCCATTTGTGAGAATGTGAATGCCCAGCATTATCTTCAGAAGAATGCTCTTATTTGTACATTGATTTTTTTTTTTTTTACCAAAGAACTTATGCAGATTAGGGAACACAGTAAGGTTGGAAGTGGTGATAGACTTTATGCTCAGGGGAAAACAAAAATCTTGTGATCTTGAATGAGGTTGGTAGTCTTCTGCTGGTTTACTAATCTTTCGGTACCAGAGCTTGGTGATGCTGCTGCTTTAATGACCAAAGACACCCGGGTCTGCGGTGTTGCCTCTGCAACCCTGTGAGGGACACTGCAGCACCCGCCTAAAAACTCTTGGGCATTTCTGTGTGTCCTGACCTCAGGGAAGATTGGATTGAAGGTAGGAGGAATTAAAATATTTTATTTATGCAAACAGCATACTGTAGTATAGGTATGCATATGCCTATGTATGTGTGTTTGTGTATTGATAGATAGATAAATAGATAGATATAGAAATATGCATATCTGTGTGTGTGTGTGGTGCTGGTAAAGGACCTTTTCCACTAGATGGAGCAGCTCTGTGCCTTACTGACTGTGAACATGAAAGGGTACTGTTGTTAGAGACAAGCTGCCTAGGGGCTGTCCCCATCTCCCCCTCAGAAAATGCTACACTATGCAATAGCATAGGGGCTGGTGTCTACCAGTACTTGGGAAAAGTTAATTGTTAATGAGAATGAGTTTATAACCTAAACAGTTATAAACACTACAGAGAGTAAAGAAATATGTGGGTGCATTTTTATATCACTCTGGGTCCTTACCTTATAGTCAGGTATCTGCCCAATATGTGACTATTCCTCACTGAATAATTATGCATTCCTTTTTCCTCCCTCTTTTTTCCCCTCCAGGACAATTTTAAATAAGTTTTATTTTGGGAAATTTGGTAAAAGATTGACATTAACCTTCTCTGCTAGCCTATAGGAGAGCATTCATGGCCGTACTAGCGCTCTCTCTCCTACGAGAGGGAGGGAACCCACACCATGTACAACAGGAGGAGGTTTCTCTCTTTTGCTCTCATACTGTGAAGAGGAATTTGTTTTACTTTGGGCAATTCTGAGATGCTGTGGATGAAAACACAAATAAAGAAAGCATAGAACTGGAAGTTAGAAGTTCAAGGCCCTGTGGTTGACTCCATATTTTGCTGTGACTTCAAGCAAAACATTTTAACTCTCTGGCCTTTGCCCATAAAATCACCCAGAGACATGTTTCACATGATCTGTGGCCTGATTAGCCTGTCCGGTGGCACCAATTTACAGCAGAGTTGGGTCAAATAATTCTAAGATTTTGACCTGCACTTGTTGGGGCAGATAAAGAGCTCAGGCGCATTTTACATGGAGTATAGTGCCACCTATTGGAGAAAAGTGGGCTATGAAAAATGGCAAGAGAATTCTAGAACAATGTGGGTCATTTTTGTCTAACAGCTCATGAACTCATTACTAATAAGATGGATAAACATAAGTAACCATAGAGAACATTCAAAAAGTCCCAATACTATCATTGGTAACTCTAATTAGGTGGTCAGTATGCATTTATAAGGGACAAATAGAATCAATTCGACTCAACTGTTTTGAGAATTTATTGAAAGAGTGTAAAATATTTTATAAGATACTGGAGCAGATTTAAAGATTTATAATAAGGAATAATCTCATTCATAGACTTCAATCCCTTATCAAATGCTCAAAATTCATGTATTTATGACAAGTACATATCATCATGCTTTCTCTTTTTCCTATGACAGTCCGTATTTGTACCTGTTATCCCAGAGTAATTATTAATAGTGCCTCCTTTCACTCTCAGGTGTCCCAGATTGAATGATTAATTACATAGCCACCCTATTGGTAAGTGACTTTGTTTGAACACCTCCAGGGTTTAGGAATTCACCGAGGCAGATGTTTGCATGTCTTGCTAATCTGCAAGTTCTTTGGGGAACCATGACCTGCATTTTTGATACCCAACAGGATCTTTACAACACAGAAGTGGAAGTCTTGTCTTAAGTAGCAGGTACCAAAACTAGGCTAAGATTTACCCCTCATATGTGTCACAAATGCAGAAAGCATCACCAGCAAATCTGGGGGCTGATTTAGTGATGTCATCAATCTATGAAGTAAAATTATGGCAGATAGCAGATAGCCTTTTCTAAACCATCTACCTGTCCCTTCTTGCATCCTGACTTCTGGAACCACCTTAAAGCTAACTTATAACTGAAGGAGTATAGTTTTAGAAGTCAGAACATTCTAATTTTGACTGCTTCCTAATTCTATGTATGCTTTTCATCATCTGGTCATATAACATCTCTAACCTCAATTTTTTCATTCATAAAGTGGAAGTAGCTTTTGTGGTGGTTGTGGACTCAGAGATAATAGACATGAAATGAATAAAGGCACTTGTTATTTATTTCTAAAAGGAAGTGGAGAATCTCAGGGATTTGTCCATTTCAAAGAAGAGTTTTTAAAGAGTCTTAAAAAATATCTGTCTCCCAGAAATTATTACTTCATGAAAAAAAATACAAATAATATTAATGCAAAGAAGACTCTGCAAAGTAATATAATAAATCAAAATTCAAAGTGGTATGATGGTATAGAGAAGGAAGAACCTATGTCTTAGCTGAATGAGGAAGTGATGACCAAGTTCGGCCAGTCCTTTTCAACTTTAAATATTTTGGCTCTTGTTTCAGGTGGATTGCTGGCATGTGCTTCCATCTTAGCAAACAGGAAACAAGCGTCCTTCCTATGGTGATCCCATGATCAAATCTGTTAGCCAACTTTTGCTAGGTGCCTCAGTTCCAGATAATTATTCATGAACCAAAATTGTTGTTTTTGGTAGGAGTAATTTGGCATCTGGGTGGACAATTCTGAACAACTATATTCAAGAGATTATTTCATTTCCTGTGGGTGCACTTTGTGACTAGTGAATCCTGATAGCAGCCCCATTGGATGCAGCGTCAGTTTAAACCTTCGTGTCCTACTTTGACAGTGTTAAGGGTCTTCTATGGTAGAGCTAGGCAGTAAATACCATATTTTACCACTTATAATGCACACTTTTTTGCCCAAATTTTTGAGGGAAAAATAAGGGTACACATTATACATGGGTAGTACTAATTCCATATCTACATAAATGTTTTTAATTCTTTTACTTATGCTTATGCATTAAAAGTTTAATTCTAGAAAGCAATAATGATATCCATATGCAAGAAATACCCTGGAACTGGGTATATTTATAAATACCCAGTTATAAAGCTGATAATCAGTTTTATATATAAATAAAACATTGAATTAAAAAATTAAAATGCAAGATTTTTTTTTCTGGAAAGTTTGGGCCAAAAATGTGGGTGTGCACTATACACAGGAATGCATTATACATGGCAAAATACGGTAATTCCCATTCCAAACCACGTAGGTCAGGGTCATCTCCTCTGTGCTTTTAGTGCCAAGTGCTGAAGTTTCAATTAAATACTTTAAGTATTCAAACTGGTTTGAGGCTGTTTTGAAAAAGATCTTAGCCTGACTAATGCTTGTATTGCACCTCTGTAAAGATGTCAGGGCTTGCCCTAACTGGGTGGCTCAGTGGATTAGAGCATTGTCCTGTTAAGCCAAGATTGAGGGTTCCATCCCCAGTGCAGGCACATATAAGAAGCAGCTGATGAACACATGGGTGAGTGCAACAATGGATTGATGTTTCTCTCCTTTCTTTCCTCCCTCTCTCTAAAATCAATAAGTAAAAATTAAATTAAAAAGATGTCATGGCTTTAGACACAAGGCTACTATTCAAGTGCGTTAATGTAAATGAACACAGATTTCACAACTGGATGTTTTTTAAAGTATATGAACCTCCTTTTAACAACTTTGCCTTTTTGCGTGCCAGATACTGTATGTACAGAGATCTCAGTTATTCATTGTCTGCTGTGTGTTTAGACTCATGCATATTTAAGCAGAGTGACCTAGAAGTAAATAATCACTGGTTCCTCTAAATTCCTCATTCAGTGACATCGACCTCACTATACACTAGGCCCTGGGAATAAAGATTGCTAAAAGGTGGTCTTCCTAATGAGAAATCTACATCTAGGAATAAATGGAACCCAGATAACATCTGAGGTCACTCTGCTCTTTAAGATCTAGATAAAATGTGCCTGAACCCCTATCCTACTTTTTGTGGAATGTTCAACCTCTTTTATAATATTATTGTAAATTCTCAAGGGCTCCTCTGGCTCCAACTTCATATACTATTTTTGGATTCTTATTTTTCAGTCTTTTAAGTTTTGAAATTCTCTTTCTTTTCTTGACTTAGTGTCTGCTAAATCTACCAGGGCTTTGGTGATGGTTTGTGGGTAACCGGGTTATTAAGCATATCAAATAACCAGTAACTTAAATGAACGTTCACGCCCTAATGTGTCCTTTCAGCAATCCACCATTTTGTAGTCCCGGCCGCCTAACTGGCTAGTTCCTCCTTCTGTCCCTTGCTAGGTCCTGCACTTTCCTTCTTGTATTGGCTTTAATCTTATCAGCTCCTTACAAAATATATCTAGAATCAGAATAAGTTTAAGTCGCCACCATCTCCTACCTAAATTTTTGCAACAGTTTTGTGACTTTTCCCTCCGGCTATTCTGACTACAACAATCTGAATATAATCCCTTTCAAATGTGAAGCAGATCACTCCTCAGAACTCTACAGTAGTTTTCTATCAGTAAAATTCCCAGTCTTTACTGCAGTTGAGGGGTTTCTGTTTTACCTAAACTTACAGAGCACACTCCTGCCTCAGGGCCTTTGCATTTGTCAACTCTGCCTGAAATGCTTTCCCCAGATATCTCATTCCATCAGCTCTTAATTCTAATGTTATTTTTCTATTTAGGACGGTTTCTACCCTTCCTTATTTTACTTTTCATTAGAGCAGTTATCATTCCTTGATATAATATATATTTGGCTTGTTTCTCTATCCTTTTCTCTCTAGATCACCATTTTAAAAACTATGGTATATATCAAACATGCAGGAGAGCTTGTCTAAGCAGATGTCACTATGATGCCCTCCCAGATTTCCTGACTCAGTGACTAAACTGGTTCTTGACAACTTGCATGTATAACAAGTTCCCAGTGACATTGATGCTACTGGTCCAGGAATCACACTTTGAGAACCAGTGCATTAGAACTATTAGGTCCAATACAGTGGCCAGAACATGTGGCTATTTAAATTGAAATTAAATAAAATGACATGAAATTTAAAATTTAGTTTGTTAGTCCACTAGCTCGATGTATTTCAACTGCTCATTAGTATCCATGTAAGGATGTCCAAACCTACAGAAAATTTTATGTGAGTTTATTTGAGCCAAACTGAGGACATGCTTGGAAGCAAGATCTCAAAAATTCTCTGAAGAGTGGCAGTTTGGCAGCTCTTTTTATGCATTTGGGATCAAGGGAGGGAAAGTAAGGAAGAAGACAGTAAGAAGATTGAGGAGGGGCCAATCTCTGATGGGATGAAAAGTAAAAACTGAGGGAACATTTACAGTAAACAGGGCTGATATACTGGCAATAAGATCATGTGCTCCCTGGAGGGTGGTTAGAGGGTCTGGAAAAGAGGATTACTCTGATGTTGCAGAGATTTGTTAATGGAAATGCACAAGAACAATGGACAGAACTTGCTTAAGGTAAAGATAAACCTTTTATGAAGGAAGTTATAGGCCTGGGGTGTGACTGCCCATCTCCACCTGCCCAGCTAGTAATTCAAGGTCAGATCACCCTGGAAGTTACTTTCAGTCACTGAGCTTGTCAGATTTGCTTCATAAGCTTTTTTCTCATTCACAACAGTCACGTGGTGAGAGGCCACTGTATTGAATAGCAAATATACAGAAAGTTTTCATCATTGCAGAAAGCTCCTTTGGGGAACGGTGCTCTGGAACGAACACTACATGAAGATGGATTCCCCGCCCAACCCACCCTCAACCCCCTGGAGTTGAATGCTCATATTTATATATATGGTCTACTTGGAGCTGCTTTAGTGTAAGGAGTAAAGTAGATAATACATCACTTTTTTTTAAGCATATAAAATATGTGTCAGTGAGAACACTTTCTCACCATCTTTAAATGAAAAGGATTTGCACTTTTTAATCTGAAACTGCTCTGGCATTAGGTTTTAATTGCTTCCTGGTCCACAGGGCTTGGATGTACCACTAACTGCCGCCCCATATCTTGAGGTACCTGTGAACCTTGTCCTTTTTTGTTAGAAGTCCTTGTGGCAACCTCAGGGGCTTGATTCTTTTTTTTTTTTTTCTTTTTTTTTCTTTTTTAAAGATTTTATTTATTTATTTTTAGAGAGGGAAGGGAGGGAGAAAGAGAGAGAGAGAAACATCAATGTGCGGTTGCTGGGGGTTCTGGCCTGCAACCCAAGAATGTACCCTGGCTGGGAATCGAACCTGGGACACTTTGGTTCCCAGCCCGCGCTCAATCCACTGAGCTACGCCAGCCAGGGCTAGGGGCTTGATTCTTACCAAATGTTTAACCACTTCCAGTTTTGCATTCACTTGTGAACTTGAGGAGTATGCACTTTTTCTAACCCAAGCATCTTTACTACATTTTCCTACAACATGAGCATCTTTTCATACTTTTTATCCTGGTAAGCAGTCTTTGAGAGTGCTCTGGATCCCTACCATATTTTTTCAAGATATGCAGTTGAAGGCTGAAATGCTGTATCTGGAATTCTTGACTTGGTAAATTTGTGACAGATTTAATCTGTACAAATGAGACTCCACACCTTTTGTCACAGATTGTAGTCTCCCTGGGGCCTCTGAGCAACTGAGCTCAAACTCCTGGCCTGGAGTGTGGGGACCACACTAAGAGGCAGAGCAAAGGAAAGACCAATATATAACTTTTTTCCGTCAGATGGCTAGTTTTCCCAATACCAGTTGTTGAAAATTTAATTCTTTTCTCAGAAATCTGAAATACCATTATTATAGCAGCATTAAATTCCCACCTGTATTTGTCTGTTACAGAACTTTCTAGTCTATTGCATTTGTCTTTCTGGGAAGAAGAATATTTTCCAGGCAAAATTGACTTCTGGAATTATTGAATAAAGATTTAAACTTAAAATTATAGAATAAGAGAATAAAGTCAAAGAAGTTCTGTGATTACTAGTTGACTTTCGAAGAAATATTTTTATTAGAAAACATCTAGGTAGTGTTGAGTTCAAAGGTCATGATAAAGCTCTAGTCAGTATGAAACCTTTTTTGCCCTGAAATCTGGTATAGTGTGCAATGATTTGTTGATATAAGAAATATCCAAACCTGTGGAGGATTTTTATAGGAATTTATTTAAGCCAAAACTGGTGATAGCTGCTGGAAGCAAGATTTCAAATGCTTGGGAGAATTGACAGTTTTGCAGTTTCTTTTATGCATATGAAATTAAGGAGGGAACCAACAGAAGATTACAGGAAGGTGGGAGAAAGTGAGACAGGGATTCAGTTGCAGGATAACTAAGATTATGTGCTCTCCTGAGGGCAGTTAGGCTTATTTCAAAGATGTGTTGACCTAGATGCATAGAAGCAATGGACAGGGCTTGCTTAAGGCATAGATAAACCCTTTACTAAAAAGTGATATGCCCAGGGCATGACTGCCCACCAGAACCTGCCCATAGGAATCTATGATCAGATCACCCTGTGAGGTCACATTCCCTAGTTCACCTTTTTTTATCCACAGTTTATAGATGATCAGATCAACTGAGGGAATAAGCTATTTTTATAATATTCTTGGCCCATTATCCACCCCATCTATTAAATTAGAAAATTAATGTATCACAGATAAAAAAGATAATTTATTAAAGCATTCAGAAAGGTTAAATAAGAATATATAGAGAACATTAAATTGTTTTTACCTTTAGAAATAGAAAATATTTTTTCTTTAAATGTCTGTACATCAAAGGATATAAAATGATGGCACAAAAATAGGGATTAACAGAAACAAAACAACTTCACATCAATAACTAGTTTTCAGTTTTTGTGTATTTCTAAAAAACTGAACATTTGAGTTTTTAAGTTCTAAGGAACTATACATTTAAGAAAAGTGTTTGAAATGTAAGCTTTAGTATTTTTATGTGTATTACTTGGCACACATATATAGCGAGAAATATAATCTGGGCATACCACCATTTACTCATAGGCAATAATGGACAGAGCTCCATTCATTGATAGTGAAAGTTTTCTCTTCTTCCAGCGTAACTCTGTCTGTCATTGTATTTACCTAAACATTGCCTAATCCTTCTTAACCATACGTACTTTCAGAAAAAGAAGGTACCATTTCCAAGTTGAGAATTGGTGTATAACATCAAAGTGCTTTCATACAGTACTATGTTACCAAAATATTGACTTCAATAATGGCCATTATGGTTGTCTCCCTTCAGGTGAGATTTAGTATGTACTATACAAAACCCAAATGTGGGCAATTATAAACAAATTTTTATATAAGCAAGATAGGTCAAGAGAAAGACATAAAACTTCCAAATATTATTGTGAAATCATCTAATAAGACATAGGAAATATATTTTGAGGGCTGGAAATTTACTCCAGAGAACATGTTTTTACAGAGGAACATTGAGTCTTCTGTTTATTTTTCTTGATATATGTATAATGGGGTACCACTTGTGCGTGGGGGAGGAGAAGGAAGGTAAATGTACCGTTGTGAAGCATTCCTCTTTATCCTGTGGACACTGGAGTGGCCTAACAGTGGCCACAACCACAAAAGGTGAGGTAGGGAGCGGAACACAGACGATGTTTGAGAATCTTTCTGATGTACGTGGTTTTGACTTCAGCACTACCCAGTGTCAGACCACTACCCTTCCTCAGCAGGAGACCGCCTCTCCAGAGACCTGGGGACTCCATTTAGGAGAATAGGGATTAGGTATATGTGAAAACAGAGGTGATAAATTAAAATTAGCATACTGAATGGTGAAATTCCTAGCCTCATTTCCCTGTCTGAAAGCCAGTAGCCAGGATCATATCTTTAGCCAAGAGATTGGGATTTTCTTTAACTGACATTTGTATTTCTTAGTGGAAACATTAGTGGCCATCTGCTTACCCTCAAATGAAACTCATCAGCCTGTACCTCAATCCATGAAAATAGGGCTTTTACATCATGTTTTAGTGCCTTGGTCTTAAATCCGAACTACCAGCTCAGGATCATCCATCATTTTAGGAAAGCACATCATACAAAAGGTTCTTTAGAGCCTTTCCTTAGGGGCTGGCAATTAAGAAAGACTCAGAGACCACATTGTTCTGTCTGTCCATAGTGTGAAGGAAAACACAAGACTGGGCAAATAATTGATTTTGTGGAGAGGGGAGCAAAAAATTGAGAATGTTTCTAGACCTCAACTTGAGTGTGCAATTTCCTATAGAAATAGATTCTGTATTCTATTTCTATAGGAAATAGATTCTGTATTCCCATTAGCACTTAAAATGTAATCATTTTTGAAATTATCTCATGCATTTACTTGATTACTTTTCTATTGTTTAGCACCAGAGCCCATCAGCTTTCTGTCAAGAGCCAGATAGTAAATATTAGGCTTTGTGGGCCATACGGCCTCAGTCTTGTCTTGTTCAAATCCCATTGTGACACAAAAGCAGCCCTAGCTATTATGCAAACAAATGAGCGAGACTGTATTCTAATAAAACTTTATTTAATAAAACAGGCAGTGGGCCCACTTTGACCTGCAGATTATAGTTTGCTCACACTTGGTCTAGTCCACCTAGTAGTATTTGGTCTGTGAGAGCAGGTGTGCCACATACTTGTGCTGTGTGTCTAATGCCTTGAAAATATTAAACGTGTTTGAATGAATTAAGAAATTTGATCTATTACACTTTTCTTTGGGATTTTGTGTGCTTACCCATGTAGATATTTACTATGCTTTTCAAAGTGCAAATGGTAGTAGTTCTTCTTAATGCTTTATTCTTATGGGAACTTTGGAATATAATCAATTTGTAACTAAAGACTGCTAGTAAGTATTCCAAATAATATGGTGAAGGAGCATCTGCTAAACTACGTGACTGCTCCTGGGTAAGTAAAGGACTTCTCCTTCTCCTGAGATTTATAACATGAACACACTTTGGCAGATAAAATATAGATGATTGTAAAACCAACACTAGGGTCCAAGCTCTTTTGAATACTACTCGGGACACATTAAGAAGTATAATTTTGTTGGCTAAAATATAAGTAGTTCGATTTTAAGCTGCTTTCACACATACTACTTTATTACATATACTGAAAACAAGATGCCCTAAGAAAAATGCTTGGAACAGTGACTTTGACAGTTGATGAAATTGTGCTCTCAGCGTTGCTCTTGTTTTACAGCAAACCTATGATGGACTTGCTGATATTCCTCTGTGCCCAGTATCACTTGAACCCATCAAGTTACACGATCGATCTGCTGTCAGCTGAAAAGAACCCCATCAAATTTAAGCCAAACACACCAATAGGAATGTTGGAGGTGGAGAAAGTAATTTTAAAGCCAAAAGTTTTAGATAAGAAAAAACCTACACCTATAATACCAGAGGTAAGAATTTCACTGTAGATATCTTATGGCTAAAATAGTAAGTTATTTTTCAGTCATTATTTGCAGTTCTTTATAAATAAAGTATAAATTGCCTTTCCTGGTCAAATTTGAGGTGAATATGGTTGTCATGTTTCCCTAGACCACTTTGTTTAGGGTTCAGTTGGTTATTGATCCTTGGGTTAAGTAGCATTTGGGGAATATTTAGATTTTTGATGCTCTGAAGTGATCTATATGACAGTATTAGAATCTGGCAATTATGAATGATCTATATTTTAAGCTATTCTTTTAGAAAGTATTTTGTACATAAAGGAAAGTTTTGAACCTTTTATTAAAGATTTATTTGGGTCTCTCTCTCTCTCTCCCTCCCCCTCCTTGCCCCTCCCTGCCCTTCCCCCTGCCCACACCCCCTTCCTTTAGGCCTGTCTCTTTGCTTTCTTTCTCCTAAGCTCCAATGGCCCTTCTTTTGCCTCTGTAACTTGTTTCCTGAGTCCACGCAGCCCAGCTGGCTCACTTCTTCTACGGCTCACTACTTCTACCTCTGTGATTTTCTAAGTAAAGTTAAAAAAAATTTATTTAAGAATTTATTAAAATAGTTTTTTGGCTTCATTTAGTTGGTAAGTGATGGTTGTAACTTACTGACATCTACATTAGTGTTCATTTGAGCTACATAATGGCTCACTTTTCTGAAATGTATGTATTTTAAGCAAAAATTTTGAATAATATTCTAATATCAACTCTTTATATAATTGGCTTCATTCTATAAGCAATAGTGGTACAAGCTGATGGGGTTTCAAGAAATACTCTTTCATTAGGAGCAACATTAACCATTTTTAACCTCAGAAAATATATAGAGGTTTATATATTAATAGTTCATTGACAAATGACTTGTGCATATATTCTCACATTTTCTTTATATTCTTAAAAAGCTGTTAAAGAAGTTAATATATTTATAATCCTAAAACATATTTGCTTTCTTCAAAATGTGATTGGATATTAAATATTGATTAGAGTAGTGGGCTATATACCTAGATATGTGGGGCGTTTAGATCCAGTATTTATGCTATAGCGTGGGATCATATGTGCTGTTTGTTTTATGAATTCATGTTAAGCTTTGAAGATCAGCAATCTGTAGACTTTACTTAGCATGGTCACATGTTTCAAAGTTCTGATTATATCCAGTATTTAATTCAGTTATATTAAATGATCAGATTCTTAAAAATCTCAATAATTTTGAATTCATAACATTAAATATGTAATGGACATTTTAATATTTTTTACTAATATGTTAAAATTAGCCAAAATAGTAATAATATAGTGATAGCAATAGGTAGCCACAATAGCTAATTTTTTTTATTGATAACTGTGTGTCAGCCACTATGCTAAGCTCTTTATATGCATTATCTCATTTAACTTATTTCAAATGGAGATAAGTTAAAAACTTAGTGTTTTAGCCAAAATTCCCCTTTTTTATTGAGACAGCTAAAAACTCTTAAAAGATAAATATCCCTCAAATAAGGGATGGAAAAAAAACATGTATAATTCTGTATTTTGAATATTTATTAATTTTAAAGTAAATATTTTCAGGAACAAAACAAAATATCCATGGTTCTTTTTGGACTTAAGCTTACTTAATACTTCATAAGGGTTGTGAATTTAGTCTAGATTATTTAATACGCAAACTGTTTCTAAGAATCTAATTTGGATTTAGGAAGTAACATTAATCAAAAAGAATTCAGTTTATTTCAGCAAATTAATTTAACTATGGCATTAACCTGTGTTTCAGAAAACTGTGAGAGTAGTGATCAATTTTAAGAAAACACAGAAGACAATAGTGAGAGTTAACCCACATGCATCACTTCAAGAACTTGCTCCCATCATATGCAGCAAATGTGAGTTTGATCCAGCACATACACTGTTGTTGAAGGATTATCAGTCTCAGGAGCCCCTCGACTTGACAAAGTCTCTTAATGACCTGGGACTCAGAGAATTATATGCCATGGATGTCAGCAGAGGTAAGATTTGTTGTTTTCTTCATTTGACAGGATGTGTGTATGAAAGGTGGGCAAAAGTAGGTTCACAGTTGTGAGTACATGAAACACAGTTTATTCTTATATTATTGTTCATTAATTATTGTATTATTTTTCACGCAGGCAACTAACTACAAACCTACTTTTGCTATACTCTGTACGGATCTATGTGTGTGTGTATTATGTTTATGTGTAGTTCTTCTCAAGTTCATAATGGCACTTTAATGGCTCCTAAATGGATCCTATGGATAGAAGTCAATACATAACATTAGAAATAAGAAGAGAACACAAAATAAATTTTATTTCAGTTATTGAAATTGAAATAAAAACTTGTCCTTTTTAGCTGCATCATATTTTACAAATTTTCATCTACTTATGAATATATTTTTGGTGGAATTTAACTTAATTCTTTGTGGCTTTGAGATTTAAACAGAAAATAAAAATTTACATGTAAATGTATTGCTGTTCTAATCAAGTGTGAATTACTGTAGGCTCACTATGATTTTGTCTGAGTCTTAACTAGCATTCAGGTTTGAAAGTTTCTTGTTAAATTTTTTTCTAAGGTCAGCACCCAAAACCAACAGGCTTATAAAATGAATCAGTTTAATTTCAAAACTTTTCTAAATAGAAATACTTTTCAGTATTAATCTATATAAAAATTTAGTATACTAAAATTGGGAGATCTTAGATAATGTTGGTTTGCATGATGTGTAATAGAGAGAGAAACACAAGCTCATTTTTTAATATGAATCTTTTATTGGAGAAATAAACAGTTTAGTAAAGGAAACAATTACATCTTCTATGCATAGAAAACTGCAAACTTTATCCTGAGATTGAGGCTTTATGTAAATCCATAGTCAACTATTTCAACTCAGTGATGTTATATACTTGAACAAACATCATCTTTAAGTCAATTTACCCTCTTTTACCCCCTCCTCTGTAGCCACTTCTGTTACTGCCTTCCGTAAATCATCTGTACAAGGTAAGATATATGAATTAGCAGAAACAAATTATAACATAAAATCTCTATTTCTGTTGGGTACATTGAAAATAAGCTTTTAATTTTACCTTCTTAATATTACTAATATATACAAAATTTTAACTTAGATAATCTTTGTATTTTATTTCCTGAAAAATCATTTATAAAGCCCTCCTTGATTTCTCAATTTTAATATAAAAATTACATTTCAATAATTGTTTTAAAATTAATATTAACCTAAGATGTAAAAAATATATTCTTAACTCTTAAGAAAAAATGATTTTGCTAGGATCTTTATTGGGTACAAATACTAATAGTTTGATGGTGTCATGAAAAGATCCTAGATTATTTTCATTGAACTATTTTTTATAATAATCAGGATATATATATCATAGGAAATTTTTGCAACCATTACATTGTTTGTGAATATTTTGTAATAACTTGGAAAATGGCTTATACTAAAATGAGCTTTTAAAGCATTTAAATGTGCTTAATACAGTTGTAAAAAACTTTTACATAAAATTTCTGAAAGTAAATACATAAAACATTTTTATAGTGGTTACCTTTGGGTGGCAGGGCATTGGGTTACTTTCTATCCTTTTTTAAATTTATATTATAAAATTTTATAATGGGAATATATTACTTTCATAGTGAAAACTTTATTAAAAATAGCCAATAATAATAAAGTCTGAAAGTCTTCCCTCATTAAAAAGGGATAGGGTCAGAGAGTTGATTACTTTAATAATTACCACCCTACTAAAAAAATACACCATAAACTATACACATTGTTTGTTATTGGAATCTTTTTTCTTTTCCACTTTCAATTTTCCAGAGCACAATGAGCCTCCCAAATCCAAGAATTAAGCCCACATAGGTAATAGCATGATTATTTCTTATTAGTGCCTGTCATGAATATGAGCCTAATCAAAGGAGCTGAAATTTCTTACTTAAAGTGTATACTGATTAATCAGAGGGCAGGTATTTTAATTGACAGGACATGAGATATCAAGCTTATTTAGCAAACAGGGCAAATGGCTTTATCTCTCTGGATCTAAACTTCTACTTTCATCATAATAAAAAGATTAGAAAAAGTTATCTTTGTTGTTTTTCACACTACAATATTCTGTTACTTATACTTGACTTTTGCTCCTAACTTTGCCATTCTCCATATACATAACCCAAAGTGAATTCTCTATTCTTGTCAACCTCATTTTGAAGGCATTGAGTGCATTGATTTCTAATATCTCTTCCAGCCAAAAATATATATGGTTTATTCAGAGCATTAAATACTATGAACATAGCCATAAGACAATAGAATAGGAAAATTAAGAAAGCTCTATTACAGTGTCAGAATCTACAAGGTCAGTCTAATTGCTGTCTCCTAATTTTATCTGATGTTATCAGAGGGCTTAGAACCTTGCATGCCATTACTTATATAGCGTCTCTACTGGAAAAAAGAACTTGTAGTATTTGAGTTGCTTTCTAAGTAAGTTGAAGCGCTTGTTTGTCTTAGTGTTTAACTCTAATATTCAGGGATCCCTGACATAAAGCAAGTGAAGACTTAGGGGTTAACTGGTGTAGAGGGCAAATGGGCACCTGGAAATTACTTTACCAAAAATAACTATATGAAATAATCTGGTTTTAATTATTGGACTGTACCAGCATGTGAATTTTCCATCTACTATTCCAACTAAATTTAATTCTATGTCTATATACAATTAGTGGAGGATTCTTTCTTAAAACGAAATAGTAGCATGTGTTTTAAAAAAGTAAGAGGAACTGTAAATCATCTTTAAATGGATACCAGTCTCACTTGTACCATTAAATGTCCATATATCTTGATGGAAGTTATTCTAGCTCTCCAGTCACCTAGGACCTCAGATATATAATGGACAATAAAACCAACTTCCATTTCTTTACATGCTCAAACCTAGGAAAAGGACTCAGAGTGATAACTTATGATATCTCCCTAACAGAATTGCTCCAAAAAAATAAATTAGGCATGTAAAAAACTGTTAACCCTAATGTGCTATTCACATGTTGATGATTATTAGTTGTTCATTGTACCAAATGAATACTGCTTATTTAAGATTTGAAGCATCAGATTTAAAGTTTTATTTTGTGAAATGTAGTTCTCATTTAATATGTTATTAAGGCATATTGCATTAATTTAGTTACTGGCATTAATTAATTTTGCTTTCCTGGGATAGCCCTACTTTGTCATAATTTAATTTTTTTAACATTCTTTTTAAGTAAAAATACTGTACATTTACCCCTAAGAAGTATGCATTTAAGATATAAATTTATTTCAGACTATTCATTTACCTCTAATTGCTGCTTTAGCTATATCCCACCAGTTTTTATTTGTAGTGCTTTGTTTCCTGTGTCACAGAAATTATACTGTGATTTGCCATAAAACCCATATGTTTCTTAGTAGAGATATTTTTAAAAATTTACAGATTTCTATTCCTTATTTCTCTATTTAAAAAAAAATTATTTATTTATTGAGTGAATCAGGTCATTTGTCTTATACAGTTTTCCATATTCAGAATGTTGCTAATTGCATCCTGTGATGCCACTTAGCATGTTTCTCTACCATATTTCCTATAAATTGATTGTTAAATCTAGAATCTTGATCAGACTTGGTGAGATATCTTTGGCAAGAATATGTCACAGGTGGTATTATGTACTTCCATTAGCAGACATGTAATGACAAGTAATCTTTTTTGGTGTTAGTCATAGGGAATTATTGCCTATATTTTAGTCAGGAGTTGAAAAGTGGTCACAATCCATTGCAAACATTCCTTAATTAGTTGAGATTTTTCTAAGAAATCAAATTTCCCCATGTCTGCTCTTTTTCTGTCTAGGTAGAATTCATTCAGAAAAGTCAGAAAAGTATGTTTCTTACCCTTCATTAGTTTTTAAAATAATGATTCCCTAGCTTTACAGAAAGATAAGCAGTAAGGATCAGTTACTTTTTTAGTATTGCTATGAATGCATGGAATTAAACATGTAATGTGTTTTACTTTATTGAGTTATTCTTGAGATACCCAAATTGTCTGGACTTTTACCAGTAGAAACCATATAAGATTGGTTCTTTTAAAACCAGCCCAGTAGATTTTGCTTGCTTTCTCTCTGGTATGACTAGAGATTCGAGGCTCAACTTATACATTCTTTGATAGTGATAAGAAATCAGCCATTCTTTTTAATTTTTTGTTCCAGAAAATATTTTTCTTTTGATTTTTTTCAACCACCTAAAAATGTAAAAACAATTCTTAGCTCATGGGTTGTATCAAAAAAGTGGTAGGCTGGATTTGGTCCATGGGCCATAATCAGCTGAATCCTGCTCTAATGTAAACAAATTTTACGTTATATAAATGATAAAATTTACCCATTTAAAGTGTACAACTCAATGGTTTCTACTGTGTTCACAGAGTTGTGCAAACATCACCATGATCTTATTCAACACCCTAAGAAGAAACCCTGTACGGTCATTACCCATTCCTTTTGACCCCATACTTCAGCCCTAGGCAACCACTTATCTACTTGCTGTCCTTATAACTTTGCCTGTTCTGCTCATTTTATATGAGCAGAATCCTACCAGATACGGTCCTTTGCGTCTGACTTCTTTCATCTAGCATAATGTTTCAAGGTTCATCCTTATTACATATATCAGTATTTCATTCCTCATTGTTCACAAATAATATTCCATTATATGGATATACATTTTATTCCGCAGCTGATGAATATATGGTTGTTTTCACTTTTGGCTATTATGAATAATGCTGCTATAAAGATTCATCTGCAAGTTTTTGTGTAGACATGGTTTTTATTTCTCTTGGATATATACATAGGAGTGGAACTTCTAGGTCATATGGTAACTCTCTGTTTAGCTTTCTGAGGACCTGTTTTCCCAAGAGCCTATACAAATTTACATTCCCATCGGCAGTTTATGATGTTTCCAATTTCTCCACATCCTTGGCGCAATACCTGTTATTGCCTGTCTTTTTGCTGATAGTCATCCTAGAGGTCATGAAGGGGTATCTCATTGTAGTTTTGATGTTGAGCATCTTTTCATGTGCTTATTACTCATTTGTATATCTTCTTTGGAGAAATGCCTGTTCAAACCTTTGCTCATTTTTAAATTCAATTGCCTTTTTGTTGTTTACTTATAGGAATTCTTTATGTATTCTGGATAAGGGTCCCTTAACAGATATGTGATTTGCAGATATATTGTTCCATTCTGTGTGTTACCTTTTCACTTGATGGTGTCCTTTGAAACACAAAAAGTTTTTAATTTTGATGAAGTCCAATTTATCTTTTTTTTTTTTTGGTCGCTTGTGATTTTGGTGTACTGGAGAAACTATTGCTTAACTCAAGGTTCAATGATTTTTTAAAACTTCAATGTGATCAGTTTACTTCTTTCTTCAAACATCTCCAAAAACTACTTATGACATTTAGAATAAATTCTTTTCTTTAAGCACTTTATTTATTTATCTTTTTTTAAAAAAATTGTTGTTCAAGTGCAGTTGTCTCCATTTTCCCCCCACCACTCCCCACAACCCCAGCCATCCCCACCTCCTTCCCACTCTTGATCCTACCCCCACTTTGGCTTTGTCCATGTTCCTTGATGACCCTCCCTCCTTTCCCCCTCATTATCTCCTCCCATCTCCCCTTTGGTTACTGTCAGTTTATTCTTAATTTCAATGTCTCTGGTTATATTTTGCTTGCTTGTTTGTTTTGTTGATTAGGTTCCACTTATAGGTGAGATCATATGGTATTTGTCTTTCACCACCTGGCTAAGAATCAGTCATTCTTAAGCAATCATAGTTCCTTTCAGTGGGAAATGCTTAGAAAGACAGTCTGGGCCAGGGTGAGTCAGCATTGCTGGCTTTGTCACTGTTTGGAAGCCTCTTCAGTTGACATTAGGAAATACTTTTGGAAAATAAAGTATTACATATGCAACCTTGAGGTTTGACATTTGCCATTCTGATTAAAGTGCGATTTCTCAGTTTTGGCATTATCGACATTTGGGGTCAGGTAATTCTTTGTTGTTGAGGGGCTGCCTTGGACCTTGTAGTATGTTTAGCAGCATCACTGGCCTCTACCCAGCAGATACGAATAACATATTCTCCCTATGCCACCCTAAGGTATGACAACCAAAATTTTCCCCAACATTGTCAGATGTCCTCTGGGGTGTGGGTGAGGGGAGATCATCCCCAGTGAAGACCCACTGGATTAAAGAAATATCATTTATGAATTATATCACAAAGTACTAAGTAACTATAATGAATCATGTTTTGGGAAAGAAAATATTTTTTGATAGTTTACCTCTGACACAAATATATTAAAAATAAACAAAGGGACAAACTGAATGTAGCAATTTGATATCTCATTTAATTCAAAGATTTTTACTTTAAATATTATTGGTAATTATGGAACACAGACTTCGAGTCACAAAGAATTGAGTTTTTCATAGCTCTATAATTTCTTGATTATTGGCCCCAAGTAAGTATCTTAGTTTCTCTAAGCTTCAGTTTCCTATATTGTGAAATAGGAGCAATACTTAACTAAATTCACCTGTTGCTTTGAGAAGTCAATAAGATATAAGGTATGTAGCAGAGTGCATGGTTCATAGTAGATCATAATTAGTAGCTTTTATAACTAGATAACATTTTCAAAGGAAAGAAATTGAGAGAAACTTGGAGCTGAATGGGTGCTTTTTTTTTCTCTCTTTTAGAGTCCTGCCAGATATCACAAAATTTAGACATTATGAAGGAGAAAGAAAACAAAGGGTTTTTCGGCTTTTTTCAACGCAGTAAGAAAAAGCGAGATCAAGTAAGCATTTCCTTATTTATCATTTTATAAGAGCCTTCTAATCTATTTTTAATTGCATGTGCTGTTTATCTTGAATTTACATATAGATTTTGCCTTTTCATCTTTATTAGACTGCCAGTGCCCCAGCAACACCTCTAGTGAGTACTAACCGCCCGACTTTTACAAGGTCCAATACCATTTCCAAAACATACATTTCAAACACCCTGCCATCGGATGCGCCTAAGAAGAGGCGGGCTCCATTGCCTCCAATGCCAGCATCTCAGAGTGTCCCTCAGAACCTCGCTCACGTCCAGGAGAGGCCAGCTTCTTGTGTAGTGAAATCTGCGAGTGTGGATGAAACAGATAAGGTGCGTAACTTTTGTTTTGTTTTGTTTTGTTTTGTTTTTTCTTGTTTTGTTTTGTTTTAGGATAGGGTATAGGACCTTACCTAAGTTGTCTTTTTCCACATATGCTACTTAATAAGGTTAGTAACAGTTACTAATATGTAGAAAGGTAAATAAATAGTTAACTTACAAGATTGATACTGGGAGGAGACTTGCTATGTCTGCACAGTTCTCTGATGTGGTAAAGAATAAATACATCAATTTTAAGTAGCTTTGACATTCAAGCAAATAAATCATCCATAAACCAGCACTTTAGATCAGCTTAAGGTGCTGTTCTATTAAGGCTCAATCAGAGGATCTTGTTTGTATATATTAGGGGTGGAAATACTTAGTTTTGAACAACAGGTTTTTTGTTTTATTTTTTAGCAGCAACAAAGTCCTTGTATCACTTTAGTGAGCTTCTAACTAAATATACTTGTATATTTTTTACCTTACTTGGAGAGTCTTGGGGAGGATTGTTCAAAACACTGTTCTAGGTGTACCATTTCCCCAAACTTTCTTATTGTTACTCCTCTTTAATCCCAAATTTCCTGGATTATGCTGTTTTGTGGAAATCCATTTCCAAAACTACTTTCATGCCCATAAAACCTCTACTTTCCTTGCTTTATTCATGTAAACTATAAATGAAATTTTAAGTAAATGTGATTGAACACAAGGCTATATACTTTGTTGCTTTTAATTAGATAAATGATTTAAGTAACTTTAAGAGCATATTTTATTTTGAGGTATTTGAAATGATGAGATGTTTTCTTATAAGTAGGTGAAGGATTTGATTTCCCTCTCAGTACCTTACTAATCTCAATGCTCAGGTAATTTTAATTTTCCCAACAAACTAATGAATATGTTGTGTTTCCTTAAGTTAAAAAAATGATAACTGTAGATTTTAATTGTAATTTATCACGTATCTTTTGAACATAAATAGCTACTATGATAGAAACAAACAAAAGATGCTTAAACTCAGTAGTTACTTGGAAAATCATCTAGTAACTTATTTTGTTTATTTCTATTAAGGTTCTCTTATCTAATGGTTGTGGTAAAAATCTCATCATACAAATCAGGATAATTATTTTTTCAAATGATACAACCAAATGAAAACTACTAACAAGTTTTCCAGGGTGACTGCATGGTAGTTGGGTGAAGTGTTCATAGAAGCGATGATTCAGTCTTAAAATATGTGTGGGAAGTGGGTTCGTCAGTCAAGAAAAACCCCATTCAAAGACGTAAGATGTGGCCTGCCTGGGGATGAACAAGAAACAGATTGAAACTGAGTGAGATAAGCAGAGGCCAACTCAGGGTCGCCAAAGACTTCATTTTGTGGCTTCATAGTAAGTCACTGAAAGGGTAGCATTTTCAGGATTAATTACCAGAAAACTATAAACATAGGAGTATAAATTATATTATACTTGAGTAACTACCAAAGTCTGTCTTTTTCTTCATAGAGAAATAAATCTAAGCCACTACTCACTAATCTTTATTCCAGCTGTGCTCATCCGATCTATTTCAGTAAACTTTCTTCATGGTTGTATCCCAAAGAGGTCTATGCTGTCTTTCTAACAGTCTGCTTGCTAAAATTCTGGGCCATGCTACCAGTGACCTCACCAAAAGCTATTTCTTTGATTCACACCCTCTGCTCTGTGACCAGCTGATGCCCCCATGTTAAGCAATCTTTATTTTTGTTTTTAGTATATTGCCTTTGGCAAACTAGACATCTTTATACAATTTTCTAATTAATTTTCTCTTTTGATGTGGCCATCTGGATAGTTCTTTGATGTATTGTTTAGCAGGACCCAGGATTATTTGTTTTTCCTTAGAGAAGCTGAAGAACGATTTTTTATTTATTCATTGTAAAAGTTCTTAACGATTAAGCTGCAGTTCTGTTTCTGAGTGTGTCTGTGTGCATGTGTATATAATGTGAATTCACGACCTCCTAGGCATCTCAGCACTCATTTCTTTAACTTCTTGGCTGTATTAGATGTAATAGATGAGCCTTTGGTCTTGATTTTGCTTTGTTCTTTGGTTCCGATTCTCTTCTGATAGCTCAGTGGACCCCCTCCCTCCCTCCCTCCTTCCCTACCTTCCTCCCTCCCTCTCTCTCTCCCTCTATCCCTCTGTCCCTCTCTAGCTCCTCTCTTTCTCCTCGAAACTACTACCTTTATCCATTTTCTAAATTTGGAGGTGCCTGAATCCATGATGCTAGCCTATATTTACTCTTTTAGAGCAAACATCTGTTCTTTGTTGAGTTATTAACTGTAATAGTTTGAATAGTGCCCCCCCCCCCCAAAAAAAAAAACAAAGGTATATCCCAGTCCTAACTCCCAGGACCCTGTGAATGTGACCTTATTTAGAAATAGTTTTTGCAGATGTAATCAAGTATCTAGAGATGAGGTCACCCTGGATTTAGGTTGGACCTGAATCTAATGACTAGTGTCAAATAAGAAGCAGGGACACAGGCGCATAGGCAGCAAGGAGAAGGTGATGTGACAATGGAGGCAGAGATTGGAGTTTTGCCGTCACAAACCAAGGACTGCCAGGGGCCAGCAGAAGCTGGGAGAAGCATGGAAGGATCCTCCCCTAATGCTTTCAGAGGGTCATGACCCTGCCAACACCTCGATTTCAGACTTCTGGCTTCCAGGCCTGTGAAAGAATACACTTTTGTTGTTTTAAGCAACCTAGTCATGGTAATTTGTCATGGCAGCCCTAAGAAACTAATACATCAATTTTGTAATTCCAGTCCCAATATATTTCCAGTTGTAGTTTCAATTCATGGTTGCTTATTGACTCATCACTACCTCAAAATCAGCATATTTGAAATCAAACTGCCTTTTTTTACTCCTGTATTGGAAAGCTCAAGATCATCTTTGATGTTTAGTTCTTTTTCTTTTCATGTCCAGTTAGTGAGAAATCCTTCAATCTCCCTTCATAATGTCTCCTTGCTCCTTACTTTCACTCTCTCTCCGGAAGTCATATTGCCTCCCTATTTCTTGCCTTCATGATAAAAAGAAGTAGTAAGCTGCTATATTTATATTCTATAATTAGCATTTTGCAGTTCAGAGACTTTGGATAGCTGGATGTTTACCTGTTACTTTCTGGGCATTCAAAGTATTCTACAATCTGATCATGATTTTGAGGTGAGGGACTTTCCTTCCTTCCTTTTTCCCTCCCTCCCTTCCCTCCTTCCCTCCTTCCTTGTCAGCTTTGTTGAGGTATAATTGGCAAATAAAACTGTAAGATATTTAAAATATACATCATGGTGATTTGAAATATGTATACAATTTAAAGGAATTTCCACAAACTAGTTAATTAACACATCCATCACCTCACATATCTCTTTCTTTCTCTCTCTCTCTCTCACACAACTATTGAAGTTCTATTCTCTTGGCAAATTTCACTTGTGTAGCAGTGTTATCAGCTATAGTCACCATGTTTTACATTACTCCTCGGACCTTATTCATCTCACAGCTGAGAGTTTGTCTCATTTTACCACCCTTTCCCTATTTCCTTTACCCCCTGGCAAGCTTCACCATTCTCTGTTTCTATGAGTTTGAGTTTTTTAGATTCCACATATGAGTGGTACCATGCAGTATTTGTCTCTTTCATGTCTGGTTTGTTTCATTTTGTATTGTCCTCAATCTCTATCCATGTTGACATAAGTGGCAAGATTTTCTTCTTTCTCATGGCTAAATAATATTCCATTGTGTGTGTATTTATATATATACACATATACACCTGTATGTGTGTGTGTGTGTGTGTGTGTGTGATCACATCTTCTTTATGCATTCTTCCATACATTGACACTTAGGTTGCTTTCCATGTATTAGCGATCATCGGTGATGCTGCATTAACCTTGGAAGTACAGGTATCTCTTC
The DNA here is from genome assembly GCF_004126475.2 of Phyllostomus discolor. Lineage (NCBI taxonomy): Eukaryota > Metazoa > Chordata > Mammalia > Chiroptera > Phyllostomidae > Phyllostomus > Phyllostomus discolor. Next base: position 57,283,027 of record NC_040906.2, read on the forward strand.
AATACCCCTTTTCCATTTTCTTTGGGCACATACCCAGAAGTGAGATTGCTGGATCATATCATAGTTCTGTTTTTAATTGTTTGAGAAACCTCCATACTGTACTCTATAGTGGCTGCACCAATTTACATTCCTCCAACACTCACAAGGGTTCCCCTTTTCCCCCACATTCTTACCAGCACTTATCTCTTCTTTGACAACAAAAGAGTTTAATTTTTTTCCATTACAGTTGACATACAGTATTATATTAGTTTCAAGTGTACAACATAGTGATAGGACATTTATATAACTTATGAGATGATCACCCCAACAAGCCAAGTACACACCTGGCACCATACATCGTCATGACTGTAGTATGTCCTGGATTCCCTGCACTGTACCTTAGTCCCCGTGACTTAACAGGTCAGAAGTGCTATCTCATTGTGGCTTTGATTTGCATTTCCCTGATGATTAATGGTGCTGAACACCTTTTTATGTACCTGTTGGCCATTTTTGTGTATCTTCTTTGGAAAAATTTCAGCGCCATTCCTCTGCCCATTTTTAATCCCATTGTTTGTTTTGCTGTTGAATTGTATGAGCGCTTCATATATTTTGGGTATTAACCTTTTATCAACTATATTGCAGATATATTCTCCCTTTCTATAGGTTGCCTTTTCATTTTGTTGATGGTTTCTGTTGCTGTGCAGAAGCACAATTTTATTTTTAAACTTTAATTTCCCATCATTTCCAGTGTGTTTTTAACTCTAACCAGAGGATTTGACTTGTCAGTCATGCAAAATCCTGCTTCCTATCCTTTCTGAATAGAGTAACCCCAAGCTCCGTCTCTTTGTTCCTACTCACCCATTCAAATTATACTTGTTCTTTTACCTGCTTTACAGAGAATTTTCTAAAGATTCCATCACAGAGTGATATTACTTTCTCTGAATTTGTTTCTCTTCTGCCTTTTCTTGGTATTAATATATGAATGTATGGAGGTATTATATTTATGTGATACATATTTCTAGAGATAAAAGTGAAAATTCTTCTTTCCTACCTTGCCCCTAACCAGATTCTTCTACATAGAGGTGACCACTACTAACAGTGACTCATGTGTCTTTCCAGACATAAGTTATGCACATTCAAGCCAGTAGTCACGCTACATGTTTTTTAGGTGGTCGGTGGTCCTGTGTATGCTACATGCACTGTGTTATAACTCACCTTTTGGTACCAGATGGAGTGTTTTAGATACTTATCAGTACATGAAGGGCTTCCCCTTTTCAAAGGCTACATAACATTTCATCAATGTGTTATATACCAACATGATATGGGGTGAGTACCCCATTCTCTAAACATAAATGTTAGGCTTCTGTTATCGTTTAAAGTTTTTTAGCTTTGTTAATGTTCTTTCTTTCCTCTCCCCAAATAGAGGGCAGGAATTGTGCCTCTCTGAAAATTTTGTGACATAGAGAATTCATACAGAAACTTTCACCACAGCTTTCGCACAGCTGGGTACAGTGTATGCTGTGAGAACGTCTGTACTCAGAGTCTCACTAAATTTCAGTGTTTCACATGTGCACATGGTGAATTTTCAGAAGTACTTGCATAACTTAAAAATTGCTTATATTTTCTTTATAGTAATTGGCCCAGGTAATTCTTGGCAATGTTCTTCATAAGCTTTAACAGAAAAGCCACAGTTTTGGTAAGGTTGTACTGAAAAAATAAAGACCAATAACTAAAATGTATGAGGGAGGACCCAAAAAACCCAGGATTTATTTATAAAAATTTGTGTATTTATTCTTCCATGTTTAAACTTCAGTCACCTTCAAAGTACTCCCCATTTGATGCAATACACCTATTGAGATGTTTTTTCCACTGCTCAAAACAGTTTGTGATATGCTCAATATTAGTGCCTTTTCATGCTTCTGCCATTTTTTGTTTCACCTCTTCCACATTGGCAAAACATTTCCCTTGGCGGACTTTTTTTCATCTGGGGAAACAAAAAAAAAAGTGTCTAGGTAAAATCAGATGAATACGTAGGGTGGGGCATGGGGGGCATGCCGCTTTTGGTCAAAAACTGCTGAACACTGTGTGTGGTGTGGGCAGGTGTGCTCGTAAATCACCCATCATGAAGTGGGCAAATGTGTGGTTTCAAAAAAACTCACTGAAGCTAAACACAGCCTCTCACAACAATGCCAGTTGGCACACTGATACAGATGGGTTCCTAGAACACTCACCTAGCTGGGGAAGTCTGTACTATAAGGGCCCCCCCCTCTAGAAGATAACTCCATTTTTTTTGTTTTCCCCCACCCTGTATATTACATAATATATATATAAATAAAATCAACCCTTGAATTGAAGTTTTTTTATATAGCCAAATGCAAATGTTCAGGAAAGTTAGCAAAACTACAAGTTTATAGTTGAATTTTGCTTATTTTACTGATTGTTTTAAATTTAAAATCAAAGATAATCATTATTACTATAGACATTTATATCTACAGGGTCCAGCACAAATAATGCCCCTTTTTATTACATAAAAATATTTTATTAAAGAATCATAAGCATGTAGTTCTGTCACGTAACAATATCACACTCAAGCACACCATGTGACATTTCTGGTGAAATGTTCAAATTGCTCTCCATGCGGGACATTCACATACCCTACCAACCACACTCAAGCAGGTGCTACTTCTGCCAGACCCTGTTTTTTAACAACCTAGTTTATAATTTTAAATTTTAAAAAGACTATTTTTAATGATTGGACATCTTAGCAGGCTAGGAAAAAATAATTAGAAAAAAATGACAAATCATTTCCAAATCCATGGAGAATATTGGCCACATTCTTATGCTGTGATTTTTATTGTTTAGGATGTAAGCCACAAGGGTGCGCTGTTTAACAGAACTACAGCATTTTGCTTTTTCTAGTTTTTTTTTTCCCCAAAGCATCCTTTAATAAGAAAAGAAAGAAAATATTTGGAAATGGTTACAGTGTATTAGAAATAGAAAATGCTTATCTCTTGTGAGTGAAGTACCCAAAAATAGAGCTAGAGAGATAAATAACTAATGCATGACAAAGTGACTTAAAACTAACGCAGTTTATTCATTTTGAGATTTATTTCATTTTAGTGTTCTTTAAGCAGTCATTGGTATTATGTCTGCCTTAGACAGGCTTATGAGTCAGTCTGGCTTTAGCTTAGAAAAAATTCTGTCAGCATCTGTCTTATACTTTTAGATGTCTGTATTTAATAATTTGCTTCATTCTTCTAAGGTATTTCTCAATACTGGCAAATTAAGGTATTTGGATAGTGATTTTGAGCTCAAACTGAAAATAAATAAACTGAAACTATTCACATGAAAGGCTGTTGATTTTCTGAGCTAAATGTGGCAACTGATTGTGTAGTTTCCAAAGAAGGTTCAATGAAGATCCAAGTTAGTACAGTAATTTATCCTAACCCTTGTGTTGAAGAATTACTGCATCTAAAATTATTTTAATCACCTAAAGAATATATTTTAACGACTACATGGTTCACTCTCATTGCTGCAGTGTCCTTTTCATGCCCTAAATTTCTCTGTATTCTCTTTCACATGATTTCAAGCCTCAGGTCATTTTCCTTACAAAGGTGAATATACTGTCCTCTGTGGAAATGTTCATTTGGAGAAGAGAACTATCCAGTCAGAAATTTCCTGGCAGATTTTCTTGGTACTTTCTGGGCATTATGTGAATATAATTCTGCCTGAAGATTTGAAATGCCGTTTGTGCAACAACATATGTGCTAGTTGGTCATGCTATTTTCTACATGAATCATATCAAATGCATTATTATTGTGTGTATATTATCATTACATATAGTTATTTATGATATTATTGTATGTATATCGTTATTTACATAAGATTGTCATTTATTTCACACATGACAGAGGTCAGACATAAGGACATGGACTAGAATTGAAAACTGAAAACAACTTCGAATTCTGGGATTGAAACTAAGTTCAGAAATCCAGTTTCTGCACTGTATCTGCTAACCAAGTGTCTGTGAAAAGCACATTTAATGCAATCAGTATCCAAAGCATGTCCTGGTATTATTGACAAATTAGTCTTTTGACACTAATTTTACATTTGAAGAACAGGAAGAAAGTTAGACAGAAGTTATGCGAATCATGACTCATAGAAATCACAGAACCTTTGAGCAAATTCTTCGTTTTGCACATTTAATGTGCCTTCGCCACTTGGATTTGTGTGTATATATAACAGAGAGCAGCTTCTCCCAGGCGACTAGCATGGGGCCTCGTTTTCTTAGGATATTTGCTTCTGGCTGGAAACACAGTAAGGAATTGTCTAGATTTGGCTTTTCATCTGGTGTCCTTTTGCGGTCTACTGAAGACAAACACATATTAAGAAATTGAAATACTTCACCATCCAGTATTATGCAAGTGAGATTTAATACTTGCAGTGTTACTTTTCTGACAACTGATTTAATTGTTCTTAAAAATATTTGACGTTGTTCATCTTTTACCCAATTTTTTTTCAGCTTTAGAACATTATTTTTATTTATTTTTTTTTATTGTTGTTCAGGTACAGTTGTCTCCATTCCCCCCGCCACTTCCCCCAACCCCAGCTGTCTCCGCCTGCCACCCTCGATCCTACCCACCTTTGGCTTTGTCCATGTGTCCTTTATACATGTTCCTTGACAACCCTATTTTATCTTTTAATATTTACTATAGTATATAAGAAGATGGTAAATGGTCATGTGTTTATGAAATGTGCTAGTTTATATTTGATCTTGGTTTCATTTAATGAGATTTAATCCTAGTTTTACATAGTCATTCAGGTGGTTGTAATAGAGCATGTTTTGTAATCTTTAAGAAATATACCTCTTTTTAGTTTTTCTCCACATAACATTTGATTTCCCCTCCACTTTCCACTTATATTTATTGTATAGAAAGTGCACCACATACATAATTCTACAATTGCCTAGGAACAGTGGTTGCCATGACATTTCCAGTTTGATATACGGGATGCAGCTGTCTGTACTTCCAAAAATATGACTTGTTTCATTCACTAGAGAAATCCACCAACACTGTACAGTATATAATCTGCTTTCTCTTCTAAGACTTTCCCAGATATAAGATAAACTTTGTCATTGTAGTTTTCATCAGATTTTCAAAGGTTCCTAATCACAACAGTGAAAGTAATGATTAGTGCTTATGTAGCACGTACTAATTTTTCAGACAAGGTTTTAAGCACATTACTCATTTAATGCTCACAAAAATCCTCTGAGCCATTACTTTTTGGGTTTCTGCCAGCTTTCCCTTTAACCTAAATATAAGGGGCTATGTTCATTATAAAGTTGTTAAATTTTAAAGAACAGTACTATTAAAAGAACAATTGGTTAACTCTGAAATTAGCATGGATTTCTCTTTCTTGTACTCTTGTAGTATACATAATTTGTGCCCCTCTGCTGTGCATACTGACATAATAAAATAGCATTGAAAATAATCAGCATTAGGGTCTTTCTTTACAAATTCTCATAGTATGAAGTTTATTTAGCCTTTCTACCACTGTGACATTTGGGATCACATGGGGGAGACATGCCTTTCTCTGATAAGCAACGTATATTCACAGAGGCCAAAGCAGAGAGAAAACAGACCTGATTTTGGAGCCACAGCGATAAAAACTGTGGGGTCATTAGGATAATGTCTGCTATACAGCCTTGACTTCCTTTCTGGGATGAGCCAGGGTGGTCCTAGTTTGTTCCCATGATCACTGCTTTACTCTAGTAGAGGCCCTAAGCTCAGTTCACCTGTAGATGTTTAGCATCTTCCTCCCCTGCCCCAGGCACCTGTTTGTCTTATCACTATGACCACAGAAAACCTTGGTTACTTACCCTCAGCCTCTATCTTTGTAACTTGATCCTGACTCCGCTTTCTCCTGATTCATCTTGTCTTTATGGAGTTAGGGTCTCATCTTTGGGCATTTAAAAAATGTTATAAGTAAGGGATTACCCCTGATCTGACTAGGTTATATTTTCAAAGTACTGTCAGGTTGATGAAATGAAAGCACAGATTGCTTTAGGAAAAGAAATGTAAAAATCTTGTGAGGGTATGACACTGGGCTGGACAGATTTTTTGTTTGGTTGGTTTTGGTTTTGGCTTGTTGTTGTTTTGTGATGTGAATGGAGAAAGCTGGAAAGGAAGTCTGTTGTGGCAGAAGAAGCCCTAGCCTGGCTTGAGAGATCATCTTGATTCTCCTAATAGGTCTGTTAAATTCTTTGTTTAAATCATCACCCAAGGATATGTTTATTGATTTCAGAATGGAGGGGTGGGGGTAGAGAGAGAGAGTGAGAAATATTGTGAGAGAGAAACATTGATTTGTTGCCTCCCACATGCACCGCAACCAGGGATCAAACCCTCAGCCCAGGTATGTGCCCTGACCAGGGATTTGAACACTTAACCTTTTGGTTTACAGGACGACGCTCCAACCAACTGAGCCACCCAGCCGGGGCAGTCTATTAAATTCTTGTTTGTCGTAGTCACTTTTCCCTTTGTCCTCTTCGTCTTCTACCTGGAACTACTTTATAGCTTGGGTTTCTCCTGTAGAGTAAGGTTTTGTAACTAAAGTTTCAAAAGTCTCTTTCAACTCCAGTAGTATAAAAGTCTTTTATTCTTCTGTTGTCTTTTAAAATTGACCTTTAAGAAATTAAAGTACTTTGTCACATAGACTTTTGGTTTGGTCGGTGTTGATCAGGTAGTCCTGGAATTACTCTTCTGAAGAATAATTTTTAAACCCTAAAGTACAATAGCAAAATGAAACATTGGCAGTTTTCAACTTCAATTCATGGCTGTAACACAGAAGTCAGCACAAGTGCTTAGGGCATCACTAAAAAGAGGTAGAAGATACAAAGTTTGAGAAAGATATGTTCAGGTGAATGAGCTTGTTAAACAGGATACAAGTGTTACCATTGGCTGATGATGAGTTTAAAACTAGATGATTTTGAGAGAAACCTAGCAGCCAGCTCAGTCATTCAGAACCTTCTGAAGCAATTTAATTTTAGTTAGTAACCCCAAAAGGCAGAACTCACAAGTGGTGGTGGTGTTTAGACACCTGCAAGTGAATCCAGCTCTAATCTCGTTGCTGCCTTTCATAGACTTTATTTTGGCAGATTGGTAGGAACAACCTTAAAAATGGCGTAACAGGTGAATGCTTACATTGCGTGTATTTAGAGCGCTGGGCCCTGGCCTCCTTTCTGTGATTTTAATCACATGGTACCTGAAAGGTCACCCCTGTTTGCCCATTCACTTTCATATGATATGATTTTTTTAATCTAAGTTGACCTGTGCAAGCTGAGACTTTCAGTGCCATCCATAAAATATATTAAAACAGAGGATTAGGAAAAAGAATACATAAATTCTAGTTTGGGTGGAGATGGAAGGAAGTACTATGCAAAGGGGAAAAGGGTATAGGACAAGAGAATTCAGGGTAGCAAAATAAATTGCCTGGCCCCACCAAAAGATAGTGTTTTATTTTAAAAAATAATCATAAACAAAGGAAGAAATCGGCATGCATGCTTTTGTCTAATACAAGGCAAAATACGCATGCATGAATGTGTGTGTAAACAGGTATAAGAGACACATTAAAGGGTGGACACCAAAATGACTATGAGGTCACCTGTATTTGTTATTTACAGTGATTTTTTTCTCTTTTCTCTCATCAATATGTGCATTGTTTGTCTCTCATGTACTATTGTGCTAATTTTACAATCAAATCAATAATAAAAATGATTGTATTGTGACAGAAAGCTTGCTTTCACAGCTGTACCTATTTTGTAAATTTAAAACAATACCTCATACTTCTGTACTACATATAGTATAGTAATTATATGTTTTGAAGTATAGGAAAGTTGACTTGTTGCCTAAGTTGTAAAATTGTGAGAAAGAACCTCTCACCAGGAGAGCACAGCTTGACCTTCAGTTCTGTAGCAGTTCAGTCTCTGGGATAGAAGTCATAGTGAATTAGGGTATAGCTGATGTTAATTTTAAGATATTTAATGCTATTTCATAGCATGCATTGAAAATGCCCAAGTTGGAGAAGGATAATATGAGTCTGTCCCTTCAGAAGAAAAAGATATATGTGAATTTTAAGACAATCTTAAGGGATTATTTTGGTTATTTCCTTTAACCCCACACATTCCCACATGTGGAAATCATATTATAAACAGAAATAAAAACCCAAAAGCTTTAACAGAAACATTTAACAATGTTATTAAAGTTGGGACACTATATTGTTATCATTTTATTCACTTTTTTCTTATTTTTCTCCTTGTATTCTTTCATTTAACTCATGTCCAGATTATATTGATTTAAGTGGCCCACATCTTATAATTCAACTGGGGCTAATAAGTGACATAATAACTAGTACAGAGTTAGTACTCAGTAAATCTATTGAATGCCAATCAATTCTGTTTTCTTCAGCTAAATTTACTTCTATTTTGAAACCCTGAATTCTAATCTGAGTGTGCATACTCGGGGATTAACTATGTAGCATGGTTTTCAACTTGACCTTGCCACTTTTGGTAGTGTATTCTTTTTCTCTGTGCACTTATTTTCCTTTTTCACAGACCATAAAATTCACTGTTATGCATTCCTGTTAGAGATGTAGTTTTTGCTAGTGGCAAGCAGATTCAGTGACCTTAACCAAAGTAAATAATTGAATATCTCTAATTATTAACCCAAGTATTTTCCACCTAGTTAGCAGACACCTCTCTGTTTTCTTGGTTTGTAAACCATTTGGCTTAAAAATAATTTAACCTCAACTCCTTTTTAAAATTTCAGTCATAATCTGACCAAAGAAAATGTCTCTTGGTGGGAAAAGCTAAAGACAGTTCTAAGCAGTTCTTTTCGTTCTTTCAAGCTGTTTTAGTTGTACACATTAAATTTATGAAATATTTCAAGTTATTATATACTATAATACATGTCCATGTGCTCATCACTAAAACTTAACAAACTGGTGGTAAATATTTAGGTTTTATGAAATTTCTTTTAAAGTATTATCCTGGCTGGTGTGGCTTAGTGGATTGAGTGCCAGCCTGTGAACCAAAGGATTGCCAGTTTGATTCTCAGTCAGGGCATATGCCTGGATTGCAGGCCAGGTACCCAGTAGAGGGCATGCAAGAGACAACCACACATTGATGTTTCTCTCCCTCTCTTTCTTCCTCCCTTCACCCCTCTCTAAAGATAAATGTAAAACCTTTTTATAAAATGTAAGTTATAATGAAGCTGCCTGAGGTGACTTAAAGGTGTTTTTTACATGTGAATTACACAAAATGCTTATGTAGTGAACTAATCACAAGTTTCTGAATGTTGGGTGCTCTGAGGTCTTAAGGTTTGTTATAACTGAGACTAACTCTAATAGGACTCTTGCTTTCATTGTCACCAAAGAAAAAAGTACAATTTTAGAATAAATGCCTCCTTTTTCCACACTTTTTGCTCTATAATTTGCTTATTTTATTTACAGATCACTTGGACATATTTTAAGATAGGCAAATTGTGTGTAATAATATTAGCTAGTATTTATGGGTCATGTACTGTATGCTGGGCACTGTGCTAAGTTTTTACACATTTCACTGAAACCTCCCAGCCATTTTTGAGGTAGGTGCTCTTATGTTTTTCTGAAGGTTACAGAGACAATGAATGCTGTGCTCTCTGGTTCGAGCCCTGACATTGTCTCCAAAGCTCATCTGGTAATCATTACACTGGGTCGCCCCTAACTTGCAAACCCTCTGGAAGCCTTTCGCCAGTTAGACAAACTCACACTCAAAATTACTGGGCAGCTCAATCATGACTAATACAAGAGTAGAACTGTCGGGAGACTATTGGGAACATATCCTGGAGCACGCACGTGTGCACACACGCACACACACACACACAAATGGAGTTTAGAATGCTGCTGTTCAAGCGTTGGTGGCCTTTTTGGCCTCCCCCCCAACTCTCTCTCTCTCTTTTTTAACATTTTATTTAGGAAGTCATGATGTGTCTATGCAAATGACTGTGGTAGTTTTGCAAGTCTGCTTTCTAGCAGTAGTTATTCTTGCATTAGGAGCCTCTCCAGTATTTTATGTATGTATTCTACTCATCGTATCCCTCAGTACACACAAGTTTCCTTGTCTACAATACATTAGAAACTTTTAGATCTTCTAACTTAGATTCCCTTTCTTTTTTCTGCAGTCTTTTACACAAGAAAGGGATATTTGCAGTAGATAGAGAACATTTCTTTATCAAGGCCCAGGAATTCCTCCATTTTGGTCTTAGTAGTAACAATTTTAGTTACCACAAAATAACTCCAAGTTTGAATTTTATTACCTTAACTTTCCTTGGTTGCTGCTTAGGTGATTGAAATTATTTTCTAATAGTCTCTTTAAAGAAAGAAACAAACAAAAATGCTTGCCTCTCTGTCTTTATGCACAGTAAGAAGTATATATTAAGCTCTTTCCTTGAATGCTAACACTAATATCAGTCCCACCCAAGAACAAAATTGATATTCCTGTCATTAATTAACCTGTTGCTGATTATCTAAAGTCACCATCCTTTGTCCTTGAAAACTGCCTTTAGCCCATCTTACATCAGTTGTTAAATTTACGTTTTTGTCATAAGCTTAATAAGTTTTGTAAAAATATTTTATTGTTTTGTTTCAGTTGTCCCCATTTTTCCCCCTTTGCCCTCCTTCCCCAGCCCACCCCACCCCCGCCCCCACAGTCAGCCCCACCCTGTTGTCCATGTCCGTGGGTCAGTCATGCATATTCCTTGACTGGTCCCTTCCCTTTCTTTCTACCCTTATGTCCCTCCCCCTCCTCTCTGGTCACCATGAGTCTTTTCCTTGTTTCCATGCCCCTGGTTCCATTTGCTCATTTGTTTTGTTCATTAGGTATTTGCCTCTCGCTGCCAGCTTACTGAGTTTTAACCATTGATTAGCATGGAATCTAGTTACGACAGGTCACGTAGTCTCCCTGGCATCCCTCCGATGATCGTGTTCTCTTCCCCTAATGTCTTTGTTCTCAGTCTCCTTGATTCATTTGCAGCTCTAGAAATGCACATCCATTTACTTTCATGATACACACACAACACAGTAAGGGGGATAAATCATACAGAATAAAGTTATGAAATGTGTGCTCCACCAAAATGTCCAGGGCTTGACTCTTCTATACATGCATTATCTTGTCAGCTGTTTCATAGATGCTATTGCAGTTTTTTAGACTTTGTGAACCAGAAATCTGGTGTGTTTTTTTTATTTTAAATTCTTTACCCACAGATATATAAATATCCTGCACAAAAAGTTAGCTTGTCTTAAAACGTTTAGGGTGATAAATGAAATGTATGAATCTATTTTTATTGTCTTTGAGTTGTGGATAGGTTCATATACATTCATGAATCTTTGTATACAAATGTCTTTTTTTATTTCTAGGCTGTCTACTTTATTATGTTATAACCAAAATTTAAGGCCTTTAACACCCAAACAGACACTATAGTCTGAGAAATTCATGTTGTGGCTGTTTTTATCAGGTAATAAAAAGACCAATAAATGACAGTGATTGGGAATCTGACTTAAAGGGGGCAACAGGCTTTTATCATACACCTTAAAAGCAATTAGTCAAAACATGGAAAAGAAGTTTCCAAGGTAGAGCTAGGAGGAAAATCAAATTCTGCCATTATTCCTGCATTCATCATGCACTTACTGATCACCTACTGTGTTCTTACCAGTAAACTTCTGTGATAGGAACAAAGCCTGATAGTAAGTAAATTCATCAGGAATGAAAAGGACATCTACTGCTTTTGATGTTTAGCCAATATTTTAAAAAGTGAAGTGCCACATTGTTTTAGGAATATTTTTGGTCTTTTCCCTAATGATTGCTAAATTTGTTACTTTTATAAATAGCAAGTGAAAGTTTCAGAACACAGGGACATATCAGTAAGAAGGCTTTTATTTAAATTTATTTATTCTACTCAAAATGATACTTAAATACTTTCCATCCATCACTACATTTCTTTCTCAGCAAATGGATTGTCAAAGGCCCTTCTCCTAATTATTTTAAAACTCCAGCCCTGTCTGGTGTGGCTCAGTGGGTTGAGCCCTGGCCTGAGAACCAAAGGATCGCTGGTATGATTCCCAGACAGTGCACACACCTGGGTTGCGGACCAGGTCCTCAGTAGAGGGTGCTCCAGAGACAACCACACATTGATGTTTTTCTCCCTCCTTACTCCACTCTAAAAGTAAATTAAATTAAAAATAAATGAGACTCCAAGCAGCAATTGAGGGTCCACCTGATGCCAGTGCAGATGGAGATAACCCTCAGATTTAATCAGAATTAGCTTTAGTGACTCCAAAGCAAAATTTGGGTTTGGGTGGCTGGCTTTAACTCCTCTTGCTATATTATGGAAAGGACAGACAAGTTCTGGAGGAGGGACCAGAGTATTAAGGGGAGAGGAGGTTGTTGCTAACAGCTATTTACGAATTGATGTGAAAGGAGTTTAATGGTTAGATTTCAAGTAAGGTCAGTCCACAGCCACCTTGTTCTATCTACCTCCTCTGTTAAGAGAGTTAACCTTACTAAAAGTTATGTTCCATCAGTTGCCTGACATTGGAACTAACTCTGCTTCTTTCCTGTGAGATGACCTAACACAGTTGGCAATGATGACAACTAGCTCAGATTTTTCTCTTTAAGGTCAAGCTTCCTTTTTTCCTTTGGCAGAAACATTACAAAATTACAAAACAGAAAAATTTGTTACATTTTTCTTGGTGTGTAGCAAGGCACAAAGGCTGAAAGAATCCTATGAACTAATTTGCTTCCCTTAGGTATACTTGCATTGCCTCATAAATATTGGAATGACCCAAGCTTTAGATACTCCCCTAGTCCAAGTTTATCAAGTCCTTTTATTTATAAGTGAAAAAGGCAGTATTTCATTCATTATGCCATTCATTCAACAAGTATTTATTGACAAACTCCTATGAGCTAGAATTGTTTTAGAGATAACAGCAGTGAGCAAAATAGGGAAAAAAAAAATACCTGCCCTTATAGTCAATTCTGGTGGAAATAAACAATAAACAAGGTAAATAAGTCGAGTATATGGTTTATTAGAGAACCATTAAGTGCTGATCATAAAGATCAGGCTGGGAAGACGAGGAAGCATTGGGGGTCAAGGAAGAACTCATTGAAAAGGTGGGATTTGAGCAATCGTCTGAAGAAAACGAGAGAGTAAGAAGACATTAAGTTATTAGAAGAGCATTCCAGGCACAGATAGGAGCAAATGCGACCATCCTGAGGCAGGAACTCTCCTGGCACATATAAGGAGCTACATGACAGTAGTAGAGTGAGACACTCCGTGCTAGGAGAAGGTGGTCAGAGAGAGAGAGGGGGGTCAGGCTGTCAATTGCCTTAGAAGTCATTACAAGGACTTCAACTGTTCTCTGCCAGTTGGAAAACTATTAGTAGGTTTTGAACAAAGTGACCTGGTCCTTATGACTTATGTTATAACAGCATCCTTTTGCTGCTATGTTCAGAAAGAATTCTAAGGAAGCAGTGTGGAAGCAGAGTCCAATTTATAAGATCTTGATGGTAATTTGGACTGCATGGTAGCCATTGGTAAAGATGAGCCAATAGGATGTTTTTAATGTGAAGTTTGAGAGAGAGGAGATGAGGGTCACTCCCTCAGAGTCGTAGTCCTGAACAAATGGAAGAACACTCTTTACTGAAACAGAAAAAACTATGAGGATAGGATTAGTTTGGACAGAAGAGGGGAGAGGAAGGGTTATCGGGATCTCAGTTTCAAACCTGCCAAGTTTAAAATAGTCTTAGACGTCAAGTGGAGCTCAGATAGAGGCCAGGCTGGAGACCTAAGTTAGGAATGCATCAATATGTATGTAATATATAAAACCAAGGGAACAGAGGAGTTTTCCAAGAGAGTGAGCATAGATACTAAAGAGAATATGCATGTCCAAGAACTGAGATGAAAAGCAACCAACAATGAAAACGAAGTTCAGATCTGTAAGAGTGAGGAATGTGGTAATTTGGAAATACAAGAAAGGATTCTAAGAGTAGTCAACCCTGTTTGATGCTGCTACTAGATCAGATAAATTAGTTCTAGAAGTAACCACTGATTTAATTCTAGTGGAGGTCATTGATGACTTTGATAGTAATAGTCATAATGGATCAAAGGTTGGGGTAATCTGATTGGAAGGCATCAAGCGGGAGCTGAAAATTTGAAGACAAAAAAATGAATAACTATTTGAAGCAGATTTGTTGTAAAGAGAAAGAGCAAGGCGACACGGCTATGGGCCAGCCTGATGAGGCAGAATTGTCACAGGGTCTGCTGACAATCACATCCTGTGAGTGTGAGCATTAGCTCTGCATAGACTCAGGGACCTCAGATGACCTAGCCTGGGACAGACATATTGATTTATGAAGTGTTTGTCATAGATACATTGGTGCTAAAAAAAGAAACATTAATCAAACCACCTTTCTTTTCTTTTTTTATTTTTTTAAGTTTTTACAGAGGGGATGGGAGGGAGAAAGAGAGGGAAAGAAACATCAGTGTGTGAGATACATCAACTGATCGCTCTTGCACGCCCCCAACTGGGGACCTGGCCTGCAACCCAGGCATGTGCCCTGACTGGGAATCAAACCTACAACCTTTCAGTTCACACAGGCTGGCACTCAATCCACTCAGCTACACCAGCCAGGGCAAACCAGTTTTCTTAATGTACAAGTATTCTTCTCTTTTTTATCTCTTATGTCCAATATTTTCTCCAGATTTTCTTTGAAAGTTAGTTTTTAATTGTATTGCTTAATACTCCTCTATATTATAATGATTTGTTTGCATGTCAGACTCCCATTCTGACCTAAGTTTCTTGAGAAGGACCATACTTTATTTCTCTTTACATACTCATCTAATAGCCCAACTCCTGGCACAGGGCAGACACTACACAAATGCTTTTTTAAATGAATAACTTTTATGTTCCATATTACTACATGATGCATTTGAGGGAAAGTCAGTGTCTTCCTCAAGTTTGCTATTAGTTTCTAAACAGATTTTTGCTTGGTCATTGTGTTTTCCACAGAGTTCCTGCGGATCAGACATAGTGAGAACAGGCTCTCTGAAGTTCGGTAGCACACCCATTGGGAATTCATCCTTGAAAAGGACAAAGCGAAAGGCACCTTCTCCACCCTCCAAAATACCTCTGCATCAGAGTGATGAAAATAGTCATGTGGCTGGTAATGCTGTTTTTCTCACTGATATTACATTTTTAGTTTGTTTAATATAGACAGTAGAAATGATATAGGTTATAAATTATGTCTTTTTATTAACAATAATACTTAAACCCTGGCTGGCATAGCTCAGTGGATTGAGCACAGGCTGGGAACCAAAGTGTCCCAGGTTCGATTCCCAGCTAGGGTACATTCCTGGGTTGCAGGCCATAACCCCCAGCAACCGCACATTGATGTTTCTCTCCCTCTCTCTCTCTCTCTCTCTCTCTCTCTCTCTCTCTCTCTCTCTCTCTCTCTCTCTCCCCCCTTCCCTCCCTAAAAATAAATAATAAAAAATAAATAAAATGTTTTAAAAAAAAGTGTCATTTAAAAAAAAACAATAATACTTAAACTTAGGCTTTTAGTTAACTAGTTTTGATAACACTTAGTCCCTAGTTATTTTACTTAAGCACCTTTTAAAAATCTGCAACATGACAAAATAAAATGAAAAAATTATACAGCTTCATTATCCTAATGAGTATGTGGTAATTTGTACATCTATTCAGAAAGATTCAGCCATTCCAGGATTGACTACATGTAGGAATCTAAGTGGATTAGTAAAATGGCCATGTCCTTCTGAATTATATAAAAATAAGTGAAGCTGCTAAGGAACTGCTTCCTTCGTGAATGTGACTTGTTTCTAAGCTGTTCCGCTGCTGTGTTCTAGCCCTGCAGGCCGTCCATGCAGACAGCGTTTCAGAGGCAAGCTCTCCGGAGGGGCTGTCCAGCCCAGGTATGTGTGACACCTTTCCTTCAGACCATGCCATTAGGAAGCAGATCTGTCGTGAGGAGTGGGGAACAACTCTAGTTAACAATGCTGCATGCGAAAGGGATGCGAACGCTTTGACTCCATTTCTCAAACTTTATATTATTAAATGACAAAATTTCCCCCTGGGTTTAGAGTATGAAATGGGCACAACTCAAAATTTTAGTTCTGGTACCTTGAGTGTTTTCCCTATTAAGTCTCCAGTGTTTTTCCCGTGTAATATTGGGTTATCAGTTGTTAATCTTCCTGAGAGTAATGGCACATTTTGGTGTGTTCAAAAGAAAACTTACATGAAAGTGTAAAGCACCATTCTTCATACAACTGTCCTAGGTATGAATTTAACATACAAAGTATTCTAACCTAATGGTAAAAATTTGTTATTATGAAACATTTTCTATTGTATGTTCTCATTTGGATTTTTTCTCAATAAATGAAATTCCGGTAAAAATAAAATAATTCAATCTAATACTGTCTCCTAATATTTTTAATAATAGCTACTTATTAAGAATGAGTATGATAAAATTTCATAATCCTTAGACTTAATTTAAAGTTAGATATAGGTGAATATAACAGGCTGATAATGTCTAATCAAAAATAGAATATTGTTAGGCCAGTACTTTAGAATGGTGATAGTTTGATATAATTGGATATAAAATTCCTTAATATAACCTTACCTAATTTTTACAATTTATATTCACAAATACGGGAAGAACTCAAAAACACCCAAATGCTACTGAATCTTTTATATTTAAGTGCTATTTAGGTATTTGGAGTTTGGGCATATCTTACAAAAAATTTTCCTTTCCTCTATAATTAAAAATGTTACAATTAAGTAACTAGTAATGATTTTTCTTAACTCCTACCCAAAATGATAGGATACCATATGTTTCAAAAAGAAAATTTATGAAATCACATCAAACTAAATAAGTGAAATGAGAAAATTCTGAAGTATTAGAAAAAAAGGTATAACTACTATTCAGACCTTGCTTGATATCTATTTCTCTTTCTTTTCCTTTTACCTCTTCTTGTTTAATGTGTGGATAATTATGAGCTAACAAATCTGATTCCTTCCAAAATACTCGTGGTCTCTGTTTGCCTGAACTCTGTTGTCTAAGTGCCATTTCCACAGATTCTCCTTCTTTGGCAGAAGCTTCATTTGGCCCCGTGCTCCCCGGACACGAAGAGTGCACTATTCCCACACTGGCAGATGAAGTCGGTCTCTCGGAGCGCCCTGGAACACCAGAGGCAGCCGTAGCATCTCTGACATGTAGGTGACCAGCCTTTCTTGAGATGTAAGATGAATAAAATCAGTGGTTTTGAAGAATTTCAGTTTCTCTTCTATTTGGTTTTCTGGGGTTTTTTGGCAAAATATTTGAACTTATTATTTCCAGTGTCTAACTATATAACTATAAAAAATATATGTTTTTCCTTCTTGAATTTTTTTGTTACTGAAGCATGGCTTATTTTATATAGTATTGATTTTGATTGGGATTTTTATCTTAAAATCATTGGAATTATTTTGTCACCAGATGGCAAAACTTTATAGTTAGGTAATACTTGAATGTTATCATATAGATTTTCCTCAATTTCTCAGTGACTCAGAAAGAGTCTTTATCACCTCAAACTAGTTATTTAAAATTACTGTGTTATCACACGCTGCTTATAGGAATGTAAAATTGTGTGGCCATTTTGGAAAATAGTTTGGCAAGTTCTTTTTTTACATAAAATTTAAGCATTTGTTTTCTATATGACACAGCAATTTTATCTTTTGTTTTAATTTTGTTAGCTTTAGAGGGAATAAAAACAAAAATGTTCAAATTATATAAAGCTAAGTAAGCATAAAAGAAATTTCAATATCTATACTTTAATGTTTTTGTAATTTTTTAACATTTATATTGTGGAAGTTGTTAAATCTTAAATTTGAACACTGTTCTTTCAAAGTGAATATCCTTCTTTATCACTTTTGAAGCTGAAATTCAAATCATGATGAAAGGTTAGTGAAAATTATTCATTGTTCATAGGCCTGACTCCAGTGTTTTCATTTTAGCCTTAGAATTTAGCCATCATATAAATCTGTTAACCCAATACAAAACAAACATTGGTTTAATATTTTTCAAAGCTTGGGAAATTTATACTAGTCAACCAACTCTGAAAGCCCTCTTGGATTACAATTTTTAAAAGGAATCACAGCCTTTTCTATGATATTTAATAACAGGAATACTTTTCAGGCTAGTGAAAAATATATATTTAAGCAAACCTATAAATGAATCTTGTAACTACCAAGTTATAAAATCCCAGAAAAATAATTTGAAAATATCTTTGAAACATGTCACTCATTCTTCATACTTCAGTTAATTGAGACCAGTTTCTCAGTGAGGGCACCATTTTAATAAAAAGTTCTGTATTTTTGACACACTTGTGATGTGCAAAAAACAAAATAGGGATAACGGTCAGTAATTTGATAAATGTTACCTCAGTTAATCTAATAATTTCCAAAAGAGCTTCATATATACTGAGGATCCATTTATAAAGCATATTTGCATCTAAACCAAAAATGGCTATTCATTTTCTCAATATGAAGTTTTCAAATTATGTTAATATACTTTTACTACATAGATGTAACATTCCATTATAGACATAATATTATAGACACATTGGCATCATAATGATTATTGCCAAAATACATTTAATATTTTACTTAAGTTTTTCAAATATTTTTTCTATTGAATAATCTTTTAAATTTATATTGAAAATACCATTTAAATTCTCCATATTTGTTAATTAAAGAGTAAAAATAGTGCAATATTCTATTTTCCTAAAGATAAAGATAAGAAAATGCATTTTAAGTATTTTAAATATTCTTTAAACATGTTAAAGTTTTTATTAAATTTTGTGGATTTTAAATTTATAGTGATGTGATGTGTCACTATAATTCAGTGCTATATCTATCTTTCTCCCCTCTATTGTGGTTAAAAATCAAACTTTGTTTAGCTGCTTTTGTGTAAATGGAAGTGTTGAATTATATTGAAATAAACAAACACCCAGAACCTCATTTTTCAGTTTAAATTAACATCCACAATGAATGTGGACCTAGCTGCTTAAGATGTTTCCTTTTTTCACCCTGCTGATCATTTGTTGTTGGTACTAAGGAATAATGATAAACACAGGTTTACACAATAAAATATTCACCACAGCCATGGAAAAGCAGCACACACATGTGCATGCACCTGACATTGACATAGGACAATCTTCAAGACATAGTAAGCAGAGAAAAAGAATTTGGTAAACAAATCATGTGTAATATGCTTCCATTTATATTAAACTAACAAAAAAGAGAGACATGTGAGTATGCATATCTGCACATATATGCTCATTATACTTTCTGATAATGTTTAGAAAAAAACTTTTAAATAATATTGCTTCAGAATTAAACTCAGTGAAAATAAAAATACATTTTCATTGCATAATACTTATTGTTTTTTTATTTTTTTGTTTTTAATTAAGCATCTAAATCAGTGGCTTTTAATCCTGGTTGTGTATAGAATCACTTGAGAAACCCTGCCACTGCTTGGTCCCACCCACCCTTCAGAGATTCTCATTTAACAAGTGTGGAGTATGATATGGGCATAAGTGTCTTTGAAGGGGCTCAGATAATTCCCAATCGTAGTTAGTACTGGTAACTACTGAGTTAATTTACAAGTGCACCGATAGACAATATAAAAATAGCATTCTTTTCATTTACATTTAGCTCTATTAATGAATGTAAAAATCATTAAAATTGAAGATATATTCTTAAATATATAGCTTTGGATTTAAATAATGCCTTTTTTTCTACCATGTATAAAACCTAGAGTGATAGAGTATTATTTTTAGCATTGAATGTGTCTGAGTTTGTCTGATTATGTTAACATAAGTATTCACCATTAGAAAAATATTTCACTATTAGTTTTGAATCAGAATTTAAAAGAGTCCAGCTAATTATTATTTTAAAAATGTCTTCTTTGCCAGGATTGTATAGCATGAATAAGACAAATTAATATGTAGCATTATATCTTCATTTCTTTGTAGCTGGAATAAGCTCTGATTATAGTCTTGAAGAGATAGATGAAAAAGAAGAACTGAGTGAAGTGCCTAAAAATGAGGTTGAAAATAATTCTGGGAAGTCACAAGATATTCCTTTTGGATCTATGGATATAATAAATACACCGAGAAGTGATCCTGACTCGGCCCTTGGCAATGATACTGGAGAGTCCTCACAAAACTCCAAAGAAGAAAAACAAGAAACTAGAAACACAGATGGACAGTAAGTAGTGTATGTGCCAGAAGTTTTGGTGGTGGTTTGTTTAATTAATACTAGTCCTCTGAAATATAGATCTGATATTTTTTTAGGTGCAAATATAGTTGTTGCTTTAGTTTAAACTCTATCCCTTTTACCATCATTATAAAAATATTTAATAAGGGCCCTGGCTAGTGTGGCTCTGTTGGGTGGAGCATCATTCTGTGCACCAAAGGGCTGCAGGTTTGATTCCCAGTCAGGGCACATACCTAGGTTACAAGTTTGCTCTCCAGTGGGCGGAGCATATGGGAGACAACTAATCGATGTTTCTCTCTCACAGTTTCTCTCTCTCTCTCTCTCTCTCCCTCTCTCTCTCTCTCTCTCTCTCTCTCTCTCCTTCTTCTCCCCTTTCCTCTCTCACTAAAAGAGCAATGGAAAAAATGTCCTCAGGTGAAGATTTAAATGCAATGTTTAATAAAGTATCTATTTACATGCAATTGTTTTTAAATAAATTCAGATCATCACTTCTGGTATCTCTGTGTCAGATAAACCAAAACATATAGTTAATCTGTATGACTTAAATATAAAGGTTTTTATTTATTTGTATTGTATGTATTTTGCCTATTACCAATTTGACCTAAGTGAAATATTTAATTTTCAGTTTCACTCAGTGTTCCTCAAGGATTTTCACTGACTGATATATAAAATGATTCTACATGTTAGCATATGGTATTTAATTACTAATATTATTTTTACAATCAGCTTGATGATACAGAGAATACACTTTCCACTTGACACTAGGAATTGAAAACTATAGCATAGTATACTTGTATTATGTTAGAAATGCCATCCCATGAATAAAGATGAAATTAACTAGGCAAAATAAACCACCTTCATCAAAGTTTTGTTACAATTTTCATGGGATTGTCTCCAGTAAAATCCAGTGAGGTCAGTCCATACCCTGGCTGACGAGAAGTTGGCCATGCCTTATCATGCTAAGTGAAATAAGTCAGAGGAAAACAAATGCCTTATGGTTTCACTTACATTTGGTATCTAAAGAACAAAAATAAATGAACAAACAAAATAGAAATAGACTCGGTACAGAGAACAGACTGATAGCTGCCAGGGTGAGGGGGTTTAGGGGGCTGGATGAAAAAGGTGAAGGGATTGAGAAGTGCAGCCTGGAAGTTACAAAACAGTTCACGGGCATGTAAAGTACAGAGTAGGGAATGTGGTTACTAATATTGCAGTCATTGTGTACGGTGCCAGGTGGGTGCTAGAAATACTGAGGGGGGCACTTTGTCAAGTATATTATTCTCTAACTAGTAAGCTGTAAACCTGAAACTAATACAAAACAATATTAAATATGAAATGGAGCTGAAAAATAAAATTAAAAAACAGTTGATCGTGACAGATGCAAGATTAAAATGTTTCATTTATATCCTTTTTCTTTAAAAGATAAATAACAATAACAAAAAGACTGTTTTTGGAGAAGTGTCCATTTTATCAAGCCTTTTGCATCTTTCTTTGTAATAGGACCCCATACTAAAGGTAATGTTTCATAGCAGCATTTCCCCTCAGTTGCATTTTTTCTTTGCCATTAAATTTTCAGTATTTGGCAGAAAAAAGATAATTATGTCAGTCCATCTGTCTTTGGAAATTATTGCCTGTTTTCTCATTGTGTGCGAGCGTGTGTGTGTGTATGAATAGTATTAATATATAACATACAATATCATATTTTGCAGAGGACCACTCTTGATGAGGTATGAAGCAAGCAATGAAGAGATGGTAGTTGACAGTGTAAGAACCTTGAAGTTACTAGGACCAGACCAGGAGAATGGTGAGTTCTATAAACACTAAGAGCCAATACTTTCATAGCACTTGGTATGTGCCGAGGGCCATTCTTAACACTTCTGTGTTAACTCATTTAATTTTGTATATTAACTCATTTATGGGCATTATTTGTCTTTAGTCCCATTTATATATGATTGAGCCAAAGATATTACATAACTTCCCTAATACATCATAATAAGTGATGGGCCTCAGATTTGACTCCAGGCAATATTTCTGGAAAGCTGCAAAGTGTGCTAACTACCACACGCACCCCTTTGTTGTTGTTAAATGTTAGAGATTGTCTGACCTAAATCTTACAGATGTATAGTCTGTGCATGTACTCGTGATCTACTCCTTTTTCCTTCTGCTGACTCCTTAGTCCAAGCCTGTTTTACTTCATACTCAAGTTGTTATACCTTGGGTGAAACTTGTCAGTCTGGTGCACTTCTAATTATGTAATGTTATTTATTAGTATTTCCTACTACTCCCCCCAAATCAAGGCAGTGTCTTGTCTTTCTCATCATATATTTCTCTCAGTTCTATCATTCATCCCATGTGCATTTTTGTCCTTGCATGGGAAATAGTTTTCAACCTATCTTCACCCATTCAACTGCTGTTCAAATCCAGCCACTTCACTTATTTTGTTATTTGATTACTAGAAGCCATGTAGTTCTCTGGTTGTGACTCCTCAATAGAATTGGGAAGTCTTGGATCAGATAAATTATATCTGATACTTTGTTTGAATTCTTCATAGCACCTAGCATAATACTGAGATATTGTTAAAATATATACTTTGAATTAAATTTCAGAAAACTAATACCACATAGAAGATACAAGGAATGCATAGTGGTGGTATTTTAGGGGAACGAGAATTCATAGTCTAATTTATTATGTTAACATAAAGAACTGGGTTGAAATTCTTAACAACCATAGGAATATATATTTGGATAAAACATTGATTATCCCAAGTCATGTAGATAGATATGTATGTCATTCTATATATATCATAAATGTTGGTTAATTTAAATATGTCTCCATTCATTCTTCTCATGGTCTGTACTATTCCGAGACACAATACTGAGAGGATCTAAAAGTATATCATTTCCCCATTTTTTTCCTCTTGATTCAGTTTTTCACAACGTATACTATGGTGGCAGTAGCATTCAGTTGAGAAATCATGATTTTAAAACCTCTTTCTTCTTTTTAAAATCAGATTAAGTAATTTTTGCTAAAACTTTGGCATCAAGTTAGTGCTAGGGTCACAAGTACACTTCTGTAATAATACTTACCTGCATTTGCACTTGATTTGCAGTGACCATTGTTAACTGTAGGTGCTTTTCAAAATGAATAAAATTTCTCTTATCCTTAGAGTAGTTTTATACTGTTTTCCTCTTTTATTACCTATCCTGCATATTTATCTAAATCATTCTTTCATGTTTGCAGACATTGGTGTCAGTTTTGAGTAGGGAAAGGACAGGATAGTATAAAATACACTTCCTCCCTTTACTGTCTATTCTTAAAAAAAAATGACCTAATCATTCATTGACACTTAGCATCATTATCAGCCATGTTCAATGATGGACTAGGCAATAAATTCAGTAGTGATTTCTGAGTGTCCGGGTCTGACAGTCATTTATAATAATTGTGAAATTTTTATGAGAAATGCTGAGTTAGACAATGGTAAAGTAAACATAACCCACCAAAAAATGTGAAAGAAATTTGGATATCTAAGCCAATAAATTAGAGTTTCTTATAGGGGATTTAATTTACAAAATATTTTTACATTAATGTACTTTCTTATGTAAAAAAATTCTATTGTGTAACTGGCATATACCTATATTCAGTGGAAAATAAGAAATATAGAGAAGGAAATACATTTGCTAGCAGGGACCATTTCTTATACACTTCTGTGGTCATAGCAGCATTGATAGTAGTGGTTTCCATACAGATATTGAAAATACTTATGAACCAAGTAAATAAGAGCATAGGCAGAAATGTGCCTCTTCCATGGTTCCTAATCACAAGTCCTTCATTTTATAAATCACTGAAGTTAATAATTAGTTGTCAGTGAGAAAAGTCACTTATATAGACAAGACATATTCTTATAATCAGTTGCATTTTATTTGGGAAGAATAAAAATTAAAATTTATATATTTACTATAGGAACCTTGCAACATAACTACTATGACCAAATAATCATACAATTAGACAGGCTTTGAAAATATGAAGGCACTTTTAAAAATTGCTTGTGTACAAATTTACCTGGCGATGTGATTATTTTTTTCATGCACATCTTTCTTTTTTCCTTATCTTTCTTAACAGAGAAACAACTTTAAATATCTCATGACATTTTAGACAGTGAAATTGATGTTTATCTTATACATGAAAGTGAGTGATGACAAAACTGTAGAGAAATACTTGACATCCTTTCATGATTTGACTCCCAGGGCACACATTTCACTTGTGCTGTGCAAACTCCTGTATTGAAAGAGCAGGCCTCTGAAGATTTTGAAGATGAAGGCCAGTTGGTAATTGAGGAGAAATGATTCTTCTGGGCATTTGACTACAGAAGCACAATCTATAAATCAGTCACTTCGCTTAGTACTGGACACGTGGTGCACACTCATAAACCCGTGTTTCCTTTTAAGTCTTCATGCTACTGCTTTGCCACCATGTTTTTGTCTGGCGACTGTTGCTCTGTTATCCTAGACACTGGCAAATGATTTTTGTTTTCAAGAAGTCTAAATTGGAATTAGGATGAAAAGTGGTACCAGGGAGAGGAAGGTTGTTTTCTCTACTGTAACTCTGACATGCAAATAATAGGATATCTTTTTCCAAAGAGAAAAGTCAAAAACCACGTGACTGTTTTTATGTACTTGAAATCAGCAATAAAACAAAATCCTCTTCAGTGAGGACACAGTTAACGAGGTAATCGATTTAGATTCTGTTTACACTTCAACTCTTAAAGGTAATGCTTCTGTTGTTGCCTTATTTAAAACTGGTAACATTTGCTGGGATTGCTCCCTCTTTAATGTTATGTGTAAAATTTAAATACACTAGTGGATATAGAAAAGACAGAAAGAATCAAAATGGGGAAAAAAGAATAATAAAACATATTTTGAAATTACCAGTTACTTTTGTCATTCTTAACAATGCTGAAATATGAAATATTTACTTAGAAGAAGAAAATAGCTATCATCTATGGAGTGCTTGCTCTGGGCAGTGCCCTACCCTCCCAAGTGTGTTACGTAAGTGATATGTAAAGTACATAGTTGACCCTTGAACAACATGGGTTTGAATTCTGCGGGTCCACTTATATACATTTTTTTCAATAGATACTATAAAAGTATTTTCCCTTCCTTATGATTTTCTTAATAACATTTTCCTTTTCTCTAGCTTACTTTATTGTAAGAATACACAGTATGTAATATATCTGACATGCAAAATGTATTGTTTGTGTTGCAGTAGACTATTACTAAAGTTTGGGGGGAGTCAAAAGTTATATCTGATTTTCAATTGTAGAGAGAGGTCAGCATCCGTACCTTCTGTGTCCTTTGGGGGTCAACTGTAATACATATTTTCACCATTTTACATCTGGGCAAACTGGGGCTGAAAGGGTTAAGTAGTAAGTTGTGGTCACAGAGATTGTAATTAGCCAGGCCGGTTACAGATGGATTCCAGACTGTGGTCTCCATGACACTAAAGCCCATGCTGTTTATTTCTAAATCCCATTGCCTACTTTTGTATAATTAGTGAACTGAGAACTTTCTTATAGAAAGTATGTACTCTTATAGAAAGTTTTGTTTTCTTATAGAAAGTTCTCAGTTAATTCAAATTAACGTACTTCACTTTGGGGAAGGCAAGCATTGAAAAGTGAGGTTTTTCTACTTGTTTCCATATGCCTGATGATTAATTTTTTTTCTCTCAGTAGATCAAAATGAAATAACTGTCACTTCAATGAACACAAAAGATAATAAGAAAAATGAAGGGAGGAGAACAGAAATCAATGTAGGTGGTGTTGCCAAAAATAACGATGTGGACATGGGAGTTGACAGACTATCAAACGATCAGGCACATCAAACTGAGCCTGCTGGGAGTTACAAGGAAAATCATCTAGCTGCTTCATCAGCACCAGGCCAAAAACTGAATCAACCTGGGGCAGAAAAGACAAAAATGCAAGATGCCTCAATTCAGACAACTCCTTCCTGTAACAGTTTTGATGGGAACCACCATTACCATTTGTCTGACTTCAAAGTTGATGAAAGTTTGCAGACTGCAGGTAACAACAAATCAACTCAACATTCCTCTTTAAGTCCACAGGGTTCTGTAGGTACCTCTAGAGAATTCAAGAACCAGGGCCCCCTAACTAGGTATACAGAAGATCAGCTCACCATAAAAGATTCCATTTATGCACATAGTAACGATGCTCTTTTGCCTCCTGTAGATGGGATTAATAAAAATTCAACTGCTTCTTATATAAAGAATTACCCACTTTATAGACAAGACTACAATCCCAAGCCAAAACCTTCGAATGAAATTACAAGAGATTATATACCGAAAGTTGGAATGACAACTTATAAAATAGTGCCTCCCAAGTCCCTGGACATATTAAAAGACTGGGAATCAGAAACTTTAAGGTATGAAGATGATCAGGATACACATACTTTAGGAAGAAAGAACATTCAAGAGAATGTGAAAGAAACTGCCATCCAAACAGATGTTATTTCCAAAAGCCCGAAGGAGCCGCAGATGGACCTTAAACCCAAGCCTACACTGAGATCAGAGAATCAGCTGCACAGTGTGGAGAGCCTGCCCCAGGGCACCATGGCAAATCCTGTGAAGCCTACTCCCAGGATGACAAGAGACACTGGTACAGCTCCTTTTGTGCCGAATTTGGAAGATATAAACAATATTTTGGAGTCAAAACTTAAATCTCGTGTTTCAAATACCCAGACCAAACCAAGTTCTTTTTTCTTGCAAATGCAAAAAAGAGTTTCAGGTTACTATGTGACATCTGCAGCTGCCAAGAGTGTCCACAGTGCCCCTAATCCTACTCCAAAGGAACTGATAAAGAAAGAGGTGGAAAGGGATACCGTGCACCGTCCAGAGCAAACTCTTTCTCCTTTCAGTAAAACAACGCACCCTCCTCCACAGCCGCACGTTAAAAACACTGATGATGGCATCAGCCGTCAGAAGCCCCCTCAACCTTCTCCTCCTCCTGTAGCTCCAAAACCTGTCTCTCTTCCCGCAAGTCAGTTAGCAGCACTAAATCTGAAGACTCTGAAAACTTTTGGTGCCCCACGACCTTATTCCAGCTCTGCGCCTTCGCCGTTCGCCCTCGCTGTAGTGAAGCGGTCACAGTCCTTCAGCAAAGAGCGTACGGAATCGCGCAGTAAGGGCACGCCTGCCCCATCTCCAAGTGACACAGAGGAAGGGAAGATTCCTTCTGTAAATAAATTTGTTGATGTTCCACAACTAGCTGTCAGTAATAAGGTAAATGTTACCTTTTTAAAAATAAGGGGGTTTATACAGCATGGTTTAAATGGTGGTTAACAAGCATGTTGATATGTTTGTGTATTAAGTCTGAGTTCATATTCTAATATCAAACTACCTATCAGAAAAAATATAGTACATAGAATCTGATTATTCTCAGAATTATTATAACTCATAAATTTGATTGGGTGTTACTGTAAGGTCAACATATAATTATATCATCAGCAAATATTTGTATTTAAATTTTCTCTGCTCATACCTTTGTATATTGTGCTAGTTTTTAGTTCTGACTATATATTTTCCTGTATTTTGCTTATCTCAATTTGTTGATAACTTTCCTGGATGGTCTGGCATACTTGGTTTTTTTCCTCCAGCTCTACATAATTGCAAAATAGTTTTAATTATATAGAAGTATAAACAGTATCAAAGCCTACATAAAATAACCAAGTGTCTCTCAGCTATGCATTGTCTGTCACATACACTTAACCTTGGCTTATTAAACATTTTTACATATAAGCAATTTAAATTAAAATCACAGTTTAAATATGTAATTTTCTTAATTTCCCATTTCATTGATTCAGTGTCGGCTTTTCCACTAATGTGTGTGTTGACCAAAATATCACCCACTATATAACCTTAATAATTTACAAAAATAGGGAGTATTTGTTGACTTCATGTTTGCTCAACTGTGATAATTTGCCAGTTCAAATAGTCAAAGGACAGGATTGGATTCATAGTATGAATTAAGATAATCTCCAGGCAATTTTTAAAAAACACTTTGTGTACTTTCACTCTGCCAGTGTTTAAAGAATACTTCCACATTTGTGCGACAGTTCCAGAAGTATTTTATGTGACTTTTTCAAACACTCCTGGAGTAACAGAACATTAACCATATTGCCAAGTAAAGATTTTTCCATAATTTAAATGCAGTATTTATCTTGAAGAATATTTCTTCATGTATCTCTCATTTATGTTTATTACTTTGATATAATGTCAGGAAGAGATGTATGGTAGGAGATTAATTCTTTACTTGGAAAAAAGCCTGTGTTTTTTTCCTAGAATGAAATACCATCCCTAAACAGCAGAAGCTCGATTTAGATAATACCGTTTGGGGGCTACTGCCTGAGCATTGTTTAGTTCATCATTTGTAAAGATATTTATTTGGCAGTTTGAAAAGGACATAGTTAAAATTGTTTGATAAGAGTTGCCAAATTAGTTACTAAATATTCATTCCTACGGAGTTTAATTAAATTTTTAATTCTTAAATTCAGAAATTCCTAATATTTATTTTTAGTCTCATGGGAAAAATAAAGAAAACTTTGCCATCACTTAGTCCCTCAGACTTCTCGAAACACAAAACAAGCCATTGCAGGTTGTCTAATCATTAATATTTCGTGACTAGATGACGTGTTAGGTTCATCCAAAATGAATTTGCCAATATTTGTCTGTTTTTTATCATCAAAACATAATTTCACAATCTAATATGTTGGAACTGTAAAAATGGGTTATTTTTTAGTCTGTGAAGTGTGTGTGTGTGTGTGTGTGTGTGTGTGTTTTAATTCATTTGGCTCTTTTAGCCAACTTCATTGGAGAAATCAGCCTTATTTGACTCAAAGACAGTAAAATTACTCCTGTGTTCACAAAACAAAAGAAAGGTACCACTTTTCTTCCTTAGTTTCCTCCCTATTTAAGAGAAAGGAAATTAATACCTCCTTCCAATGGAGCTCTGGCAGCCAATATAATCCAGTGAGTGAGGGAATAGAGCTATGTCTAAAAAACCAATGTGGCAAGTGCTAATTCTTAAAAGAACTACTGATGAAGAAAAAATATTGGAAAATTGTCCATTCTTTACTTGGTATTCATATAAAATATTTTGCATTTATTATTTTAGGAAAATAACTCTGCACATAATGAACAGAATTCCAAAATACCATCTCCAACTAACTGCCCATCACTCACCCTTAAGAGGCAAAGTTCTTTAACTTTCCAAAGCTCTGACCCAGAAGAGATCCGACAGAGTCTGCTGACTGCAATCCGTTCTGGAGAGGCAGCTGCCAAATTGAAAAGGGTAAGTTCTTTATCAACTTACAGCGGGGGACAGCGGGTTTATTTTTAACATTGTCAAACTAATAGGGGGAATTGTTTTCTGGCATTTAAACTTGAATGGGGAAGATGTCAGAAGTTACTCCTTTATGTCAGGGGTCATTTTTGAAGTAGATAATCTGAGTCCAGAGTCTTACACATACTTGAAAATATGTCAGGTCTGTTTTCCATAACATGGGCCAGGTGCAGAATATGTCTTTTTGCTCATTATTATAAAACTATATATAGAAAGTACCTGGATTTTTTTTTCTTTTTATTGTTGATACCATTACAGATGCCCCCATTCCCCCTCTCTTTGCCTGCTTTTACCCATCCCCCACCCCCTTTTCCCTCTGGCTGTCCCCACACTGCACTCTGTGTCTGTGAACTCATAGATGCATATATGTTCTTTTGCAAATCCCTTAAGAAATTGTTACCCCAACAAGAAAGATTTTTTTAGAAATAAAATGCCTCTGTATTCCAGAGAAGCTGCACTAGTGATAGTAACCTGCAAGTTTTTAGTCATGGTTACTAAGGTAATCAAGTTACTACCACATATAGGATAAGATGGGGATAGGGCATGGGTGAGACAGTTTTACAGGTTAACCAAAAAATGTAGAAACAACCTAGAGAATTTAGATGAGACCTAATGTAGAAATTCAAGTCCTAATAATGCCTTGCCAGCCAGAATTGTCTGGCTCCTCTGTACTGAGGTGTAAGGGATCTTCCAGAGAGGAGGTGGGTGTCCTCCTTCTGTTGCCCTCATCTTCTGAAAGAGGAACGGTGAAGCCTGCAGCCTGCATGATAACTTGGACTTCAGGCTGTGGTCCCTCTAAATGTCTGTCTTGTTCTGCCCTTAGTCATCTTTGTTGCAAGTTCCTCAACACCCCAATTAAGCAAAGTACTCATTATTCCACTGACTTCCTAGGCATTTCATTTTGTGAATTCCCTCTGTAATCATTGTAAAAGCTATTTAGAGAAGACCAAGAGATTTGTTGAGTAAAACACTGAGCTCGACAGAAATGAAATCTGTGAAGCAACAGGAATGCTGCAGAGATGGAAAGAAAGGGAAGGCGTCCCGGGCCCGTCTCATGGCCGACCTTGCCTGCTCTGGCCAGTTTCCTCAGCGTGTTTCAGAGGAGCTGTGAGTGATGGCCTTGCTGAGCAGGTCTTGGCACTCCCACCTGGGTGCCCAGGGAAACAAGGCAAAGTGCTGTCTGCTGTCAGGAGTGGAGAAGACATGAAGGAATAGGGTTGCATTATTTAGATTATTTGTAGCCTGAATTTAGATGCCAGACAGCAAAAAAAAAAAAAAGGTTGAGCTTTGCACATTAAAATTGGTACTTCATCGGTCATGACACTTATATTTTTGTGGGGAGAAAGCTGCCCCTATTAAATAATGCCCTTATTAAGTTGCACATTGTAATTTATGAAAATATTTTTATCTTTAATTTTGTAAATTAAGGATGTATTTCAAATATATCACTTTCCAACCTAAAGCTTTCTCAGTTCAATAACATCGAGAAGCATTTTTAAGCACGTAAACATCATACCTTGTACTAGATACTAGGGAGACAAAATTGAGTAAAATGAAATTTCTGCCTTCTGGGTGTTCACTGCCTGGGCCTGAGAAACAGTGACACATCAGACCCATAGAGGAACCAAGTGACTACATAGGAAATAACTGCAGTGTCTCTACTAAGCCAGTGGATGTACTAATCATTTTCAATGAACTAACTGTGGAAAACAGTGCATTAAGTTGGAAATGCCTTTTAAGCCAACAGAATCGTGCAGGCAAGCAGCTGTGTGCTTGGTGTGTTATGGGCTCTCATTTGGCAGTCTCTTCACATACAAAACTCCCATTGCTTCCGGAATGAACTGGATGGGAATCAACACAGAGAACAGGCCCAAAATGATGATCCTAGACTCGGGTCCTGTTTATGACTCATTATTTTAGGTTTTCTTGAGACTAAATTTTACCTCTCTCACTCAGTAGGAGGTTATTGATAGCTCCAAGTCTATAGAGTGATAGCTCCTAAATTCTAATGAAAATTCCTTATATGATCCATTTTATTTTACTAAAAATGGACACAGAGTCTAGCAAAGTTCACAATATCCACACTTCATGATCAGCTTTCATTTCATGATCGCTTCTACTTATACATGCTAAAAATGTGTGTACCAGGATTCACATATAAGAATATTCATGGAATATTGTTTGTTAAAACTTTAAAGAAATGTAACCTTAATATCCAAAAATAGTAGGATAAATAGTGTACTCAAAGAATGGACTATCATATAGCAATAAATTGGACAAAATACAGCTAAATGCAACAGTATAGATACATATAAAATATACGTGTGTACCCAAGTTTGACAGCATGTGAAGCTAAATTATGTTCATCAGTGGTACATTGTAGGTGGCAAATATTTTTAAATGCAAGGAAGTCATAAATCCTGATCGTGGTACTTCCAGAGGGGAAGGCAAGGGCTTGCTAGGGGCTTATTGGAGCAATACAGGCACACAATTTAAGAGGGAATCAAAAAACTAAATAGTTAAAATAGATATTATCTTAAAGCAATATTTTTAAATGTCCAAATTAATGCGAAATCCATGGTGAGTAAAATGTCAAAAAGTTCAAGACAGGGCCAGCAGGGAAGTGGAGGCGTTCTCTCTTCGGACCGGGTGGTGAGTTGCGTGTGTGGTTGTGTTTGTTTTCATTGGGCTGTTTAAGTTTAGTGCATTTTTCTTTAAATGTGTTATATTTCAGAAAATTCCAAAGTTGGTAAAAATGAGCACAAAAAGGATCTAATTTCTTGTAATATTTGCTTAAGTCCCATACTTCTGTCCTGTACCGAATATTTCTCCTGGTTTCTTTTAAATTCTAACATTTTTTAGTAGAATAACAGTTACAGTGCCAAATAAAATCTCTAGTGATTTTGACAGTCGGTTTAGATTGTTCATCAGAAACTTGGCTCAAGGTTCGCCTTTATTTTGGCACCCAAATGTTCAGTTTAAGTCCAGGTACCAGCCCGCCTTATGGCTCTGGTTCATACCAAGCAATTAACCTTCATTACAGTGGTTGGTTCATGTTAGAAAAATTCTCTAGTTGATTGCTCTAGTGTAAATGTAGTTATGAACATGCTGTGTTTTTTCACGTTTTAAAGTTTTTCCCATGCCTTAGTCCCACTCAGCCCCCTCACAGAAATTTGTCTTCAGATAAAGCATTAATAATTCTCACTCTGTATTTTATAAAATGTTTGATATTAAGATTTACGTATGAATCAGCAAATTCTTTCAGAGAATGAGACAGACTAACTCATTATTGTTGACTTGCGTTGACACAAGAACTTCCTTGGCAGCCTTCGGTTCATGATGGTGCTTGAATTACTACAGGTTGTTACACTGTTAAAAGTATAACATTGGGTTGTAAAAATAAAGTCTGAAAATAAATTGACAAATGATACTTAGTACTTGATATTAAGTATTTCCTCAGAATGTAAAACTTATCTTTGGTTAGATAGAAATCTGGAGGCAAGCAAAGAACTGGGTAAGTCAACCAAAATCCTTGTGGCTTGTTTTCTTTATTTAATTGGTTTGCTTTTTATTCATATTTCCTTTGTTGGCATTTGAACTATTAGGGGTTTCAGGTTGACAGCTCTCTCCGTACATTTTTAAAGGAAAAATAAATGATAGTTTCATAGTTAACTCTGTTTATGGGGATAAGAAAGCTATGTGAATGTTCTTGGAAATTCTTGAAACTTCAAGGCTAGACAGTCAACTAGTACTTGCTCATATCAGTAAATTCTTAAATGTTACTTTTTCAAAATATCTTTAGAAGTATCATATATTCATTGCTCAAAAATTAAGCAACATCTTTCTACTTTACAAATGTTTGTAAAAAGTTACAATATTCCATTCAAGAAATATTCATTGTTCTACCCTGTGCCAGGCACTAAAACAAACATGAGTATAAAGTGACATTGAAATGGAAAAGATCTCTGACCTCACAGTATTGACAGAATAGTATTCTAATGGTGTCTTTGCATGTTTGACAGCCCAGTAAACGATTTTTTAAATAACAAACTAAATATAGTACCCCCATCAAAGTAACTGCTCTAGACAGATTACAGTACAATCTTCCAGACCACTTTTATAGTATGTAAACATTTCATTTTTTCTAAAAATAGAATCTTCTGTAACACGTTCATAAATATATCTCTTTGAAGCTCTCCATCTTAATTATACACACACACACGGTGTTCTTTTAAGACTATGTAGTATTTGTGAATGTACATAAGCGTACTTGCTCCTTATTGGTGGACATTTAACCAGCTTCTAGTTTTTCATGATCAATGGTCCAACCATGAACACCTTTTACCTGTAGACATTTAGGAGCCACCAGTATGTTTTTTAAATGCTTAAAACAAATTTTCTCTCTTTTACTTTACAAAGAATTATGAGAACTGCAATTCCGGCAAAAATTACAGGAGTAACTTTTACACGAAGACTTTTTGGGCCAAGGCTACCTAAGGAAAAGTCACTACCTGTGTGTTTCTTGTTAGCTATAATTAGAAAGAAGTCGCACATGAATGATAACAGGGCACAGATGAGTTTTTCTTCCCCTCGTGGCAACTTTTCTTCTTAGCTATTTTATTTCAGGTGGATAGTGTCAATCACTCTTCACCCTCCTGAATTCATGAGCGAGTCAAGAAACTTGACTAGTTTAGATGCCCAATCTTTGTTTAGTAAAAGGCAACAAATGAAGCACAAGGAAACCAAATCCCAACTAAATCTGTCCATCTTATTTTCCTTTTCAGTAATTTATTGCTGGGCAGAATCTGTGGCCTTTTGTACTTTAGTTCTCTTCTTGTTAGATGATAATGTTTGGTTATGAATCTAAACTACTCCAATTATAACATAGAGATACACTATGTTTCTTAAATTAAAAATATCTTTGAAATACTGTCATATTTCATGTAATTAAAAATATTATACCCATTTACTATTTTAAATCCAGATGATTTTTTTTTACTTAATAATCTTGGAATTTCAAGCCATTTAGGGAATTCTTGTTATAGTGTTTTTCATTCACTTACACTTTATAAATAGAAGACTTTGCCATAAATTTTGGAACTTATGAGTTTATTTACTGAAAAAAAAACATGTTTTGGCATAACAGTCATAAATTTGACTTTTTTAGCCCTTTATATGAAAGCATTTTAAAAACCAAAGCTCTTACTTTCTTCCTTATAAATAAGGGGTACCTGTGAGGGGTACTTCAAGTCAATATACACCATCAATAGAAAAACTATAAAATTCACTGCTTTGTGGAATTTATTTTTCTACATTCTCCAAGGCATTTTTGAGGAGCCAGAGCTAATCTAGCTAAAAACACTCTTTAACAGCTTGGCTTGCAGTCTGTTTGTACTCTTGTCCTTGGAGTTGATTTGGCAATTTTGTAAAGACCAAGATGTGTTAATGGATTATTTAACATGTTTGTTGTGAAAATAACAACTCTCTTTTAATTTCATGGTAGAGTGAACATTTATTCTTAGTTATTTGTAATTTATTGCATAAGAAATACTAAATGTTAACATTCACAATTAAGCAGAAGTTAAATATAGTCATTGTTGAAAATTGAAAATTAGATAGCTGTCCCATTTTAAATTGACAGATGTAAAGTGTGTTTCTTTCTCTCAGGTGACTGTCCCATCAAATACAATATCCATGAATGGAAGGTCAAGACTCAGTCATTCCATGTCGCTTGATGCCCAGGACGGCCATTAAATGTTGCCCTGCCACGCTGTGCTTCCCCTCCTCGCTCATAGAACAACTTCATACCATGGAGAATGCTGGCAAATGTATATTCAGATGTACACTAATATATTATCTATTAAAGTATAAGAAGTTGTGCTGTGGCTTTTGATGCCAAAAGAAGAATTACCAGAGTTTATAATTTATAATATTTC
Source organism: Phyllostomus discolor (assembly GCF_004126475.2). Classification (NCBI taxonomy): domain Eukaryota; kingdom Metazoa; phylum Chordata; class Mammalia; order Chiroptera; family Phyllostomidae; genus Phyllostomus; species Phyllostomus discolor. The sequence continues at coordinate 57,318,715 of NC_040906.2, forward strand.
TGACCTTTTATGCCTTAAGAGCTGAATATGCTACTTTAGAACTTTAAGACAGGTGTTATGACTCATTTTTTTCAAATGAGAAATACTTTTTTTTTTGTTCCACTTACTGATTGACACATTCTCTGCAATGTGAATTAGACAAAAGGATAAATTAAGTCATAGACATACTTGTGTGACACATGAATAAGTAGGCAAACTTAGATGTGACACTGGCTGCCTCAGTGTCACAGTTTAATTACAAATGTTTATAAGTTATATGAAAGCCTGTTTTGTGCTGAAAGTGTGATCTAGAAAACCAATGATATCAAATAAGTATATTTAGTTCAACAGTTAATTTCAGTGATGAATCATTTAGTGTGCAGGTCTTGTGCATTTTTCTGTGTAATTACAAAATCAGTGTCAAATTTATGGGAAACATTATATTTTAATATTTTATTAATATGGAACACTTGTTTTTTTTTAAATCTTTAGAACAAATTGCACAAGGTAAATTTTAAATATTTTCTGTATATAATTATGATATCATTGTAATATCACAGAGATATTACACATTTTATGTGCCAGAAGCCTTAAAAATCTTTGTGTGAAAATGTTGATACATTGTGACAATCATTTCACATTTAATATGTAGAGAAGAATAGGGGTTAGCTTATGTCCATATTGGAAAATTTTAAAGACTACTTGGAGGTACCAGAAATCTTGGTTTTAATGAAAGGAAAATGATAACATCATTATGTAGTTCAGATGCTAATATTCTAAATAATAATATATTTACATTAAAGCTAAAACTGTTAAGCAAAACAGTGCCTATTTGTTGGTTTCTAAGTGTTCTGGAGTCTAGCTTGTTAATATTCTATTCCTACTTTAAGAATTTCTAAAAGCTTCATCAAACAAGCCAATGTTAATTGTTTTCACTAAAGCTACTGAGATATTTGCCTCGTTGGAAAATGTGTTGATTTTTTTTTCCTGTTTAATAAAAGCAAGTTATATATTTGGGATGCTTTTTTTAATGCAGCTTGTGTCAACCAGCCTATTTGTATACTTCACCTGATAAACACATCACTGTTAGCCCGTAAACTGACAAATAAAGTAATTGGTACCCTTCATTAGGATCCCTAGTCCACAAGTGAGCCTGGGCATCATACCTCTGAAATGCACGATGAAAGCATAGAAGATGCTTCTCATCCTTCCCGATATCTGGCAGGTGCAGGTTAGGTGTTAAATGCTGCTATTTCTTTGAATCAAACTTGGAGAGACCTTCACATAGGAAAATTTAAGTTATATCATTAGAAACCAGTATCAGAAGGAGTTACTTTTTGACAAATTGTGTTTATATATTTGATTTTCCACCTGGGGAAAAAAAAAATTGGATCCCTACCTCAAACCATAAACAAATATATGTGAGTTGGATTACAAACAACTTTTAAAAGTAATATTAAACTTAGAAGAATATTATTTAAATAAGATAAAGAGGTACAGTCATAAAAGATATGATTAGTTTAAATATATGAAAATTTAAAACATTTACATTAAGTGCTATAAAAGTGAAAAGCTACAATATGTTTTTTAATATATAAGGGATAATTTATAAAAATGTAGAAATATAAAACTGATTAGAAAAACTGCCTGGTAGAAATATGAACACACTGAAAAAAAAGCCATATTTTTTACAAGAGAATATCTGAAAGGCCAAAAACATGGAGAAAATACTCTTCACTAATAATCAAGGAAATACAAGTTTAAACACAAGGGTTCCATGTCACACCCATCCAATTAGCAAAAACCTAAGTCTCAAAATACAAGTGTTGTCAAGGACAATGAAGTAGGGGGTGGTGGGGAAATACACTGGCATGACCATCAGATTCACAGTATCTGGTAAAATTAAACATCTCTTACCATGTTACCTTCTAGAAGTACGCATGTATGTGCATGAGGAGGCACACACAAACATGTTCACGGCAACCTTGTGTGTGAAGGCGGAAAGGAGTCCTCACCAGCACTCAGCATTGGTAGTGAATGCATGTGGTGGAATTCCGTACATCAGTTAAAGGAACAAACTAGAATTATACCCATCGACATACATACATCTCAAAACTAAGAAAAGCAAGTTGTGGAAAAATGCATGTTTTATGATAGCAGTTTATATAAACTATGAAATATGTCCAATGATACTGTATATTATGATTTTGTATATAATATATATGAAATAAAATGCATAGATTTGCTGGTGCAAACCAAGAAATGAATATTGGATCAGGGAGATTTACAGGAAACATAAATGTGATTGTAGTATTTTATAAACTTCGAAAACAAATACTTGTTTTATGCTATATTTTAGCATATTTGAGATAGTTCATAATTAAAGTGTTTTAAAAAGATTATGTAGGATTTAGGTGAATATGGACATGAACATTAACACACACACATTCTGAAAAAGTTGCCTTATCTACACTATTTCAGGAGAAAAATTTGCTACCCTCTCCACTCTTGGGAAAGAAATTTGAGACACGTAGTTTTTACCAGTCATCTCCTCAAGCAAGAGCAAAATTAAGACAAAGGAATGATCAAGAACCAACTTGCAATTTTCACATTAAGTTTTTGGTATCTAGGCAGTTTGCTTTTTCCTTTTTTTCCTCATCAGGTTATTTTTAATAATATTTTAAAATTATCCAGATTCTATGTAAATTATACGGTATGAGATGCAGTACCCTCTTTTCTGTCTCCAGCACCCCACTCTCCAGGTAACCACTGTTAATATTTTGACAGATACCTCTATATTTTGATACATACACAAATATAGGTTTGTTTTGGGCATCTGTGTTTTTTGTTATTGCTGTTACTGTTGTTTTTAACATAAAAAGTCACACTTTAATACTATTTAACGAGTTGCCTTTCACACTAGCAGTATCCTAAAAAAGCCTTTCTTCTGGCGCATACAGATCCACCCTATGGCATTTTAGTAGTTTGCAGTTCTTCTGTTATTGTTTATGGTTGGGATGCACATCCCCGGCTGGAGTCGGGATAGTCAGGCTCAAATCACAGGTCTGCCACTTACAGGTCTTGGGATCTTTGGCAAATTACTCATTTTGTCTGTACCTCATCCACCTCTGAAAATTGAATTAATAACATGCCTACCTCACGGGTGGTGATTATAAGGATTAAATGAATTTTAAAAGAGTTTGGCAAACAGTTCATTTTTAAAAGCTGTCTATTTTTAATGCTACTGGCACAACTCCCCATCCTTATAAAGAGTGACTTTCCCTCACGTTTTAAGGCCATATTTGGCCTTGGCCACCAGAGATGACAACAGAATCCACATGCTGCCCCCAGGTCCAAGTCTTTGAATGAGACCAGTCTCTTCCTGGAGACCTTTAAAGTTGCTGGTATAGTCAACCCTTGAACAATGCAGGTCCAAGATGCTGCCCGCTCCCACCACACATGCACAGTCAAAAATTCACTGATATCCTTTTTTTATTATATTTTTTATTGATTATGCTATCACAGTTATCCCAATTTTATCCCCTTTCTCTATCTCCACCCAGTACCTCCCGCTCAGGCAATCCCCAGACCATTGTTCATGTCCATGGGTCATGCATATAAGTTCTTTAGCTACTCCATTTCCTATACTGTACTTTTCATCCCCATGCCTATTCTGTAACTACCTACTTGCACTTTTAATCCCCTCACTTCTTCACCCATTCCCCTACACCCCCTCTTGTCTGGCAACCATCAAAATACTCAATGTATCCATGATTCTGCCTTTGTTTTTCCTGTTTGCTTAGAGTTTTTTAAATTCGCTGACAGGTATGTATTTATTGCCATCTTATTCATAGTTTTGATCTTTTCTTAAATAAGTCCCTGTAACATTTCATATAATAATGGTTTGGTGATGATGAACTCCTTAAGATTTCCTTATCTGGGAAGCTCTTTATCTGCCCTTTGATTCTAAATATCTTTGCTGGGTAGAGCAATCTTGGCTGTAGGTCCTTGCTTTTCATGACTTGGAATATTTCTTGCCAGTCCCTTCTAGCCTGCAAAATTTCTTTTGAGATATCAGCTAACAGTCTCATGGAAACTCCTTTGTAGTTCTGCTTTGTAGGACTGCTTTTCTCCTGCTGCTTTTAAGATTCTGTATCTTTAACCTTTGGCACTTTAATTATGATGTGTCTTGGAGTGGGCCTCTTTGCATCCATCTTGTTTGGGAGTCCATGCTTCCTGCACTTGCATTCACCAAATTAGGGAAATTTTCTTTTATTATTTTTTCAAATAGATTTCCAATTTTTTGTAATTTCTCATCTCCTTCTGGCACCCGTATAATGCAAATGTTGGAATGCTTGAAGTTGTTCCGAAGGATGTTTACACTGTCCTCATTTTCTTGAATTCATTTTTCTTTTTGTTCTGATTGGTTGTTTTTTTCTTCCCTATGTCCCAAATCATTGATTTGATTCTCAGTTTCATCCACTCTACTGTTGTTTCACTGAAAATTGTTCTATATTTCAGTAAGTGTATCTTTCATTTCTGATGGGATCTTTTTTTATGCTGATGAGGTTCTCATTAAGTTCCTTCAGCATGTTTTGAATGCAGACATCTGATAGACTGCTTATCTCCATTTTGTTCAGTTCTTTTTCTGGGCTTTTGATCTGTTCTTTCATTTGGGCCTTATTTGTTTGTCTCCTCATTTTAGCAGACTCCCTGTGTTTGTTTCTGTTAGGTAGAGCTGCCATAACTCCCTGTCTTGGTATGATGGCCTAATGTTGTAGGTGTCCTGTAGGATCCAGTGACACAACCTCCTCTATTACCCAAGTTGGGTACTTGAGATGTGTCCTTTGTGTATGCTAAGTACCTCCTCCTCTTGTAGTTGATCCTTGATTGCTGTTGGCAGGTCAATGGGAGGGATTTACCCAGGCCAGTCAGTTGCAAGGATTGGCTGTGACCACTGAACACCAACCTCCACCCTCTCTGGGGATCAGCCATGCAGGGGCATGGTGTTGGTACTACAGTATAGTTTGTAGCTGTCCACTGGGTACACACAGGTCCTGGGGTTTCCCAGGTGATGCAGGCCAAGGTCAGCCTCCACCTGTGTTTTGCCTGGGAATACCCTGCCTGAGCCATACAACAATCTGAAATGACTGCTACTTGTGTTGGGCTTGGACATCCCCGGACAAAGGCAAGCTGTGAATCTAGGCTGGCTGCTGCTAGTGCTGTGCCTAGGACCACTTAGGAAGAGGTTAGGGGGGCTGGGGGTTCAGATGACTGAGGCCAGCTGTTGCTAGCTTGACAGGATTTAGGAAGTTCTGAAGCTTGAACCAAGACCAGCCATTCATCTGGAAAAGCCACTATTAACAGCTGTAAGTTGGGTGGGACAGAGCCTTAGGGGATTTCCAGGGTGAAGCAAACAGTGTTAGCCAGGTTGATGGAGTCTCAGATATGGCACCCGTCTACTGGCTCTATGGTTGTACCCACCTTTCTGTCTGGGAGAAAGCTGACCCCCAGCTCTCGCCTTGAGCTGGCCACTTTGGTTCCTCCCTGTATGCCACTGGTGCCTTTCAAGTTGTTATCCTGGTGCTGGAGCTCAGAAGGAATGAATCTGTGTGGATTCTTTAAGAGGAACCGCTAGGGACTCCAGAAGTTTCTTCTTCTGAGTCAGTCCCTACTGGTTTTTGCAACCAGAAGTTGTGGGGACTTACCTTCCTGGCACTGGAACCCTGGTCCGGGGGACCTGGTGTGAGGCTTGGACTCATTACTCTCGAGATATCCCCCCAAGTTTTTATCCACCACATGTGGGTGTGGGACCAGACCATTACACATCTCCACCTTTCCTACCAGTCTGGATGGATGTGGTTTCTTTAATTCCATAGTTCTCGGACTTTCATTCAACTCAATATCTGCTGATTCTGAGTGTAGTGGTTCTATAATTTAGTTGTAATTTTGATGTGGATGTGCAAGGAGATGAGCCAGGTTTACTTATGCTGCCATAGAAGTGATCTAGTTTTGTCCTACATCTTTTGACTCCCCTAAAACTTAACTCCTAGTGTCCTAGTGTTGATTAAAGGACTTATTGATAACAGATAGTTGATAACACATAGTTTGCATATTATATGTATTATATACTATATTCCTACAAAAAAGTAAGTTAAAGAAAATTATAAAAATCATAGGAAAAGAAAATACATTTATAGTACTATATATATTGAAAAAATTCTGGGTATAAGTGAGCTCACACAGTTTAATCCCATGTTCAAGGGTCAATTGTACTTGAAACTAAAAGAGTTCCAATTGATATAACAATTTGCCTAGTGCTGGTTCATTTTCTACCTACTACCAGTAAGGACAAATACAAAAAGAGTTAACAAACTCATCCTTTTTTCACTCAATTGCCTTTGATAAATGACTTGAAATAAAGGATGACTTGCAATTATATGACAAAGTGTTTTTGTTTCTGAGATTGTTTTTGATGTACACATAGCTCATATTTATTTGGTGCTTTAGAGTTTACACAGAATTTTTATCTGATCCACACATAGAACCAAAAAGTACACAAAGAGATGGCTAATTTACAAAGGTCACACAACTAGATAAATGGCAGAAGCCCAAACCTGATTTCCAGTCTGCTCTTCCCAAGCCCTATTTTACAAATGCTGAAGAAGATGGTGCTAGATTTCAAGGCACACCGAAACAGTAAACTACTTATTCTGGATCTTCAGTTGGTTTTCTTTTTCTTTTAAATGTTACTGCTTTCCTTCAAGTTTTCATCCTTAACACATCAGACTCTTCGTATGGATAGATATATGTTGTTTACGGCAAGAAAAAATGCCACCATGTGCTCCCTCAAAAGAACTTTTCTGACAGGTATTTTGAGAAGAATCGTGAAACATTCCAGTAATTGTGTAGAACTGTTGGCATTTCTGCTTCACAAACTGAAGAAACTCATCTGGAAGTCTTGCAAATAAGTCATCTTGGAGAAGAAAAAGTGCTACAATTTCAAAGAAATGTATAGTTTTCAAAACAAATGACTTTTTTATTTCACAATTTATTCTTTTGTTCCTACGTACTCACTAGATTGTAATGATAGCCCAAATTCTTTACCTGATCTGCATTCACACCTTTTCCAGGTGACTTTGAAATTCTTTCAATAAAGAGAACCCATTTCTTCACCCATAAAAGCAGGTTTTGTGACTAATAGAATGAGATGAAAATGACACCAGGCCAGTTCTTAGACTAGGCCTCAAAGGTCTACATGTGTTTGCTTGCTCTCCCTGTGCCTGAGATGTGAGAAAGACGTCTCTGGGCCAGCTGAATGAATGGTTCTTAGAAGAGGATGAGAGGTGCATGGAGCAGAGCTCCCAACCCAGGGCAGCCTAGTGCATTCAACAGTCAGACCCTCAGACACGAAGGAGTTCAGCCAAGATCAGCAAGCCCACAAAGCGACCCCCTAGATGACTCACTGTGTGAGCAACAACTGCTTACCCCCTAGCTATGCCACTGAGGTTTCATGGCTGGTTGTTATATAGTCTTGATGTGGCAATAGGTATGATACACCCTCAAACTTGTATACAAGTTACTCTACCCTAATTACAAATTCATTCAATGTCTTCAGATTCGTATACGCTATTTTCCCCAGAGCCCCACAGACTATTTGTTAAATCCAACACAAGTGTTCATCAGACACTCTGTCTAGCTCCCAACTAGCTCAAAACAATTCTAACTTAATAATTCCTTTATTATTTGTGATGCAGAAATACTTTTTTTCTTTATTCTTCCCTCTCATCAGTTATTTATTGGGGTGATGCTTGAGACTACATACCAGTTTAAACCTAGAAAGAAGAAAACCTGGGGTGGATGGGAAGAGATGGATCCAGGCCATCAGGAGAAGTCATAGGATGAGTGGTGCAGCAGGGATGAGAGAAAGGAGCCCCAGAGACCGCTCCGTACCCTAGTCCATCTAAACAGCCCAGACAAAGAATGGATCTACTATGATAAACATTAAAATTTATCAACAGTCTTAAAAGACAGTAACTTTATACTGTTGACATGGGAAAAAAATTTATTAACTAGGACATAAATGTGATCATAAAGCAAGTAATATTGTAAATCAACTAAATTTTATTGAAACAAAGAAATGAAAAGTGTTAGTCATTAAGTGAGATAATGAAGTGATTGAAAATGCAATCTAGTCCATGGAAGTGATTACTTACAACACATTTAAACAAATCTATACAGAGAAGTTGTCAATAAGAAATCTGGCAGAAAACCCAGTAAAAAATACAAAGTTAGGCACTTTCTTAAAAGGTAAATGCAAATCACCCTAGACATATAAAAAGATGTTCAAATTCCTTAATAACCGGAGAAATATAAATTAAAACCAGGGTAAGATGCCACAACTAATCTCCAGAATATTTAAAACATATGAATGGAAACGGTATGGTCAGGATGAAGTAGAGCCCTAGAAATCCACGTGGGAGCGTGTGTGCTCAGACACAAAAGAGCTCCACAGCCCCCTCAGAACTTGTCTGCTTGGACTTGTTGGTTTTATGGAGTTGCCAGATAAAACATAGGATGCCCAATTAAATTTGAATTTCAGACTAGCAATGGATTACTTTTTAGTATAAGCATGTCCCAAGGGACATTTGGACATATCTACACTAAAAAAATCAATAATTTATCTGAAATTCAAATTTAACTGGACATCCTGTCTTTTTTTTTTTTTTTTTTCCTAAATCTGGCTATTCTATCTCATTGTAAAGTGGGAGGAGTAAATTGAAGGAAAAAAGAAGCATCTACAATGTGTGAAAAAAAAAGTGGGTCCAGGCTCAGCTACATCAAGAGACCAAATGGTATTATGGGAAAAACAACCCTTGTTTTATTTTTTTTCATGGTTCATCATCAGAAAAACCTTCATATATTGAATGAGGAGAGGTTCATTGGAGAGCTCACAGTGAAGAAACCCTTTGGATGACTTCTGCTGGTGGGTTTTAGCTACTACAAGTCATTGGGAAATAATATACTTAAATTCTACTGAAGGCCTTATAAACCTCCACATTATTATCATAATTATAACAATTGTTAAATTTGGGCAACAAGTATATGGGTTATAAGTGTACATGGTTTTTAACTCGTGTGTTTGAAATTATTCATAATAAAGTGGGGAATCAATTTTTGAGATGCTCCTATCACAGCAACCAGCTGCACTATACACATGTGGAGAGAAAGACACTCATTAATTTGGGGTAATTTGTTTCCTTTCCACCAATTAAGAATTTTGTACAAGTCAAGGGAGATGATGTGATGCAAGTATTAATTTACAAAGCAACTTGCTGTTAGCAAAGTTTACTAAGAGGTGTTATGATTCAGGCTTAACTAAAAACAATACACTGCAAAATCTGATTGAACATGCATTATTTGTAAGAAAGAGGGTGGAGAGAAGTAAGGCAAATAAAATTTAAGTATGACCTTTGCACCATTTACTCTGCTAGGAGACATTGGAGGCAGGTTCTATCATCCCATTTTACAAATGAGGCTTGGAGCAGCTAAGGAACTCTCCCAGAGTGGTGCTGAGGCTGAGGACAGATAGTGCGTTCCATGGCCCTCATTTCTTCCCACTGTACTCTGCTTCCACTTTCCAGTATTAAATTTGTACTTTACAATCGATCTTCAAAAACGTGGGGTGAGTTGTTTTGTTTTTAATTTTTGCAGTGATTATCTCTTATAGAGCCCATCCCTAGCTTTTGTAAACCTGGTCTCAATTGCCCAAACTTGGAAAAAATCAAAATGAGTGATTGATATTTCTCTGACACCAGTTATTCTGCCATTTTGAAACATAAAGGATGGATGTTAATTTCTACTAGGTGTTGTGACACATCCCCAGTAAATATTAATTGGGCGCCTCAAAGTACTGTGCTAGGAACTTGAGAAGAGGATGGCCCCTGCCCTCAAGAAGGTGACAATATAAACCATGCCTTCCCCCTGACACATCACATTGTCTCCACCATTTTTGAAGTTTCCTAAATTGGTAGGTGTTTGGGGCTCTTTTCACCTGTTCCTCCAGTTAAGACGTATATTCCCACACCAAAATTGCACTGTTTTCATTACTATAGTTTTATAATAAACCTTTATATATTGAAGTCATTCATTTTCCCTCTTCTTTCAAAATGGTTTGGCTATTCTGGGATCCATACTCTTCTATATTAATTTTAGAATAACTTTGTTAAGTTCTGCAACACGTGTGTGAGAATTTAACAGACCAGTTTATGTTTCTGGCAAGTAAACATGAATAGTAGCTTGGCCTCTTCAGTAATCATGGAAATGCAAATCAAGACCACAAGGAGATACATCTGAACGTACTGACAAAAATTCAGAAGTTTAATAATGCTAAGTTTTAGAGAGCATATGGACCAACAGAATTTCTTATATACTGCTGGTGGGAGTATAAGTTGGTACAAACACTTTGGAAAACAGGACAGAATTATATAATATTTAACATTTGCATATATTCTTTTATGTCTCTAGATCCAGTCTCCAACCTTTGCCCTGCTTTGTGTTCTTGGAAGCTTAGCTTTATAGATTCCATCAGTGGTCTCCCTTGCATTCTGGCTGGGTCAGCCAATGAGAAAGATGCTGTCAAAACATTGGAGAGAATGGTTAACATTGAAATTAGGGTTTTTAGTGAGATCAGCTCCCTGTCTGCCTGGCTGTTGACTGTCTGAATTTTACTGAAAGTTGAGCTCTGTTGGGTAATTCTCTCCTACAGCTGCAGTGGCCCTCTTCAGGTTTCAGTAATTGCTCCCTTCTCCTCGGGGATAGGTTGGCGATGGCTCCTTACCCTTGTTAGCCTTAGTGTGCAGCATTATCCTGTAATTGTTCCTTTATGAAGCTTTCCTCAGTTACACAATTTGACCTTGTTCCTGACAGGACCTTTATTGGCACAACCTAAAATTCAACAATTTCACTCCTAGGTACATACCCAGGAGAAACCAAAGCAGGAATGTTTTCTGGGACATATGTTCAAGAATGTTTGCAATACATTTTGCACACTTTGGTAAGGAAAGGAAAGGAAAGGAAAGGAAAGGAAAGGAAAGGAAAGGAAAGGAAAGGAAAGGAAAGGAAAGGAAAGGAAAGGAAAGGAAAGGAAAGGAAAGGAAAGGAAAGGAAAGGAGCCAAAAGCCAATTGTGATATATTTGTCCAACATAATATTATACAAAAGTGAATATTAATTATAATCACATGCAATAGTACAGATGAATCTTAGTAATCAAATGTTGAGAAAAATATTTTGATGCAAGCCATAGAAGGCAAAGTATAGCAAAATAAAATCTACTATTTATACATACATTTATGTGCTTAACTTCTTAAAAATGAAGCATGATCACACCAGATTTAGGGCAGTGGTTACCTCTGAGACCAGAGAAGAAGCATAGGATTCGGTAGGCAAAGAGCACATGGATAGATTATTGATAATATTTTAGTCTATGTTATATGTTAAATTCTGGGGTTAAAATTAATTAATAAATTGGTTAAGTAAAGACAAATGTATAATTGTTTACTGTTAAATATAAAATGTAGGTTTAGAAGGTCTGGAATTGCAGGCTACGAATTCGAACTCTAAATCATCTGAATTTTTTAAATTAATCTGCCCAAAGTGAACACAAACAAAGTCCTTTGCCACATCCAAACGTGAACTGATGGAGTTCCGGCCTTAGAATCATGACATCAGAAGAGATGCGGAAGGACAGAAGAGCAGGACTAAGAATCGATAGTATTCTTGGTGGAAACACAAAAGGCAAAAACAAGAGAGGACAGAAATATGAGGCCAAAAGTGAACAATCTGGGACAGAGACAGGTTTTCCATAACAGAACTTTTGAAACTACCCTTTTAAATACAATCTTTTAAGGGTATATATGAAGAATTTTGAACCATTTGAAGTTATCTCCATAGTGGCTAAATTTATACTAAATGACACTGACTGTCTTCCTTTCTTGGGCTCTCCCCAGTCCTTACTACATCCTGGGAATTAAACACAAAAGCAAAGTTGTGACATTCCAAATCTTGGTTGGGTTTTAGCTGCATTTGCTAGATCAGTTATATCTATCTAGCTGACAGAAGCTGTCCAAATCTGGAGGGCTTCTTTGTGTGTATTTTTGTTTGTTTTTATAGTAGGAGGAGTACCATTAAAAAATATAAAGTGACATCCAGTTAAAAAGGTTAAAGAACCCCTATTCTAAATTGTACTCTAAATTGTCACTGCCTGAATGCAAATCATTCTTACATTTAGAATACACTTTAATAACCAACATTTCTCTGAAATATTTAAATGATCCTGCATTTAATAAAAATAACAAATCTTATTAGTGAATTCAATCCTGCGAGTTGAGTTGTTAGTCCTAGTATCCTATCTATACAATTATTTTTCAGGTTTATTTCCTATTTTTATCTTGTCCTTCAAGTGCAGCGTAGTTCAGGGTTGCCTATTTTTAGTGCACTCAAGTACCACGCATCGGAAATGCCTCGGCACTTCGCTGTACAACCGTGGCAGTCCTGGGCTGCGCCTTCCTGCGCCGCACGCGGCCGGTGCTCTGTTAACTGTGTCTTTCAATTTACACGGTGGGTTTAAAGTTTACTATTTACCTATCATAAAGAATTTTCATGTCACTGCAAGAAGAAAAAACAATAAAATATTTTGATTACCCTTGTATTTTAAAAGAGACCTCAAAAACCTTATCTGAAAACGGGATAAGACATTTAATGCAAATGCTAAAGATAAAGTAAATCATTTTAATAACCCTGGGACTTTTGGTTGACCCTGTCCAGGCTTGATTTTTGGAATCCAAATATGAAAATTGTTTTGTTTTATTTTTTTTAAGAAAGAAAAATCAGGCAAATAAATTTGACTTCTTGAAGATTCTTTGACAGCTTTCCTTTCTTTTTAAAATCCTTGCGTGGATGAGTTGTTTGTGGGACAAGCTGGCATTCACTTAAATATGAATTTAAAATCTGATTCAAATATCTCTGATATTTGAGTGGGGGCCAAAATGTCAAGTGTGTTTACAGATATCCAGTAAATATTTTTTAGATTACCCAAACCCACTCATCTTCAGGAGGCTGAGAAGCAGGATCAGAAGAAGAAGGAACGTGCGCTGTAATGATGACGTGGTGCGGACGACAGTGGCCCGGCCGTGGGAATGGCGGCTTCTCCACCACGGCCAGCAGCCTCTCGGGGCCATCTCTTGCATCATGTGAGGGACAGCTGAGCTCCTCTTCAATAAACACTGGCTGTTGGTCTTTTCACTTCCTCCCAGAGCGCTTGTTTTATCAGTACAAAATTCTCTGGAGTGTCACAGAGGTTTTTGCCTTAAGGAATGTAGCACAATGAAGTTAGGATTGCTTTTTTGAAACTTTCAGTGATCATAAAGAACTGAAAAGGAAAATAGGCCTCTGCCCAATACAATGTTCCTGAGGTGAAATTCTACTTATGTCTCACTTGAAAGGGTATGGTTTTCCCTAGAAATGCCAAAGATTTTGAGTCTCAGTCACCATGGTGTAGAACAGCAAAGTGAAAAATGGTTTTCCTTAGTTGCAACAGCAGCAGAAAATGACAGATGAACACGTAGAGAGATGTTACATCCATGTTACATCATTCACACTATACCTCCCTTAGCACTTAACATAATTGCAGTTTTAAAGTTATTTATCCAGTTACTTATTTAATGACTACTTCCCCCCACTAACCTTTACTCTTCATGAGGACAGAATCATATCTTGTTTATCCTCCATGCATAGTCCAGTCCTAATACATAATAATAACAGCATCTAACATCTATTTTGCCCTACTCTATGTTTTTCTAAACACTTTATTAATGGTTATCCCTTGATCTATAACAACAATAGATATTGTTATTTCCTCCATGTTACAAAGGAGGAAACTAAATTACCAAAGATTTCATGTCTAATAAATAGAAATGTCGAGTAAACAGGAAACCAGAACAGAAAGCCAGGCACTCTGGCTGCAGCGTCCTTACTCTTCCACACTGCCTGTCAGACTAGGCGTGCAGCATAAATGTTTGTTGAAGGAATAAATGAGCAATAAAGTAAATTACATTTTTTTAGCTTGGCTAAGTGAGAAATAGATCATTTGAATTTTTCTTCTACTCTCTCCTTAGAAAATATCGATGCACCCCTATGAATTTAAGGAAATAGTGGTAGTCAACAGTATCGGCAGCATAATAATATGACAGTGTTCAAGCCTCAATCTTGATACAACTATTGCAAAATTGCCTCACTTTCTAAAAGAGACATCAAAGGAATTTTGGTCATTTATATTAAATTTGCTCAATGTTGTCTTGACTTTTAAACATATTCTGCTGTAACTATATACATAAATATATTAGGAAGCATAGAACTCTTTCATAGCACTTGTAAAAGTAGCTTATAAATTTAGAAACTCTTATAAATGAATTCATTTATTAGTAACATTTAACTGAGGAGGGATTTTATTGCTTTTGCTAGAAGCAGTTTCACTCAGGAGTATACAAGTTCTTGAGTAAGGCCGGGTTCTAGTGCTGGTGATGCCACCAATTTACCGGGAGGTGTTAGCCGAGTCACTTAATTTCCCAGAGCCTCAATTTCTTTATTAGTGATAGTAAGCAAATGACCCATGTGTCTTCAAAAAACATACACAGTGTCTGGCACAAATAATATTCCCTTTTTATTACAAAATCATAAGCACGTATTCTGTAATATAACAGTACCACACTCAAGCACACCATACGACATTTTAGGTGAAATGTTCAAATTCAACTATAAATTATTACACCCATATTATCACCCTACCAACCACACTCAAGCAGGCCTTAACTTCTGTCGGACCCTGTATTTTAATGAATCATCACACCAATACTGTGAGTTTAACAGTAACACGTTTGAAAGTAGCCATTAAGGGCAAAACAAAACAAAACAAAACATAAAAAACAAACCCTGTCCTTTCTGGAAATCTAGACTCCATCGAGGAGATGCTGTTTCTTTATGAAGAAGTAGAATGAGCCATGGCAAAGTGACTTGTGTAAATGATCTCATTTTGGAGACACCGAGGGGACAGAGTCTTGTCATTGCCAAGTAAGTCACATTTACATTCCCTCAAACCTTGAGAAATAATGTGAGGGAAAGTGCAAAAATAGCACAGTCATTCCTTTGGACCAAGTCGACTTCTAGGCCTCCTGAGAGTGCCACAGCTGTGTATTCATCTATATGCAAACAGAAATAAGAGTCATGTATATTTGGCACACGGCACTTTTCTATATACCCGTGTGCTCATCTATCGATATATTTTATGCTGAGCCTTTCTGTAAGGAAAGATCCACCATGCACACTGCTGTGTGCACAGCTATAGACACATATTGAAGATGCTTTTCTCCCCTGCAATACGGAAAATTGCAAGAGCTCACGGCCCCTCTAAACCAGCGAGAATGAAACTAGAGGCAGCTGTATCTGATTGAAACTGTGGAGAGAAATGAGATTGACAGAGTTGCAGGGCTAGGAGGTTAATGAGTCCATAGTCCTGCCTCCAGGCAGAACTGTCCTGAACCATTCCAGGCAAATGACAGCTCAGCCTCTTGGGGGAAGAAAAATCTTTATAATGCGCTTCAGTAACATATTCCATTGTCTAAATGTCCTCATCCTCATAAAGTTCTGAAAGCAATGTGAGTCCACACTCCTCTCTGTTTAATCTCCATGTTGACAGATATCTAAAATAATAAATTGACAGACACGTCAAAGATGATGAGAGCCTTAGAGATGGGCCACAGAATTGATTATTACCACCTTTCCAGAGACCTCAGAAGAGTGAATAATTAGCAAGTCTGTGGACTGTAGTTCTAGTTATGATAATATTATGGGTCCAAATATTTGTTTTTATAAATAAGATCTATTGTTTATCATGAGTCACCAAATGAAATTTTGCTTTGCACCTCATAGCAAGGACCATGTGTTTAGCAAACACTATCTTAATCTGAAACATCTCTTTGATTGAAGGGTAGTTCCTTATATAAAAGAGCAAAGGGAGTACAGAACTGCTGTGCAAAAAGGCCCACACTACTTTTTTTCCTAGTTCTTTTTTGTTTCAGTATTTGAATTCATGGATACTTTCTTACATATAATACTTCTAATAATAAATTACTGCCTCTTTTTCACTTTCACTGAAAACTGGTATCAACTAGAAATAATGAATGTGTTGTCAGTATTATATACAGAAAAGAGCACCAGATTTTGGAGATCAGTCTCAAATTTCTTGTCCACTACTTATCAATTGCACGGTCTCTAGTAAGCTGCTTGATTTGATCCCTAAGCTTTGTCTTCACCTGCAAGGTGGGGCTCGTAATACCTATTTCACACTGGTCTTGGAGGGTAAATGGGTTAATAGTGGTAGAAGCATCTAGAGCCTACCAGACACTAGAATAAATGTTAGTTGATCATCTGATCTGTCACCCACTGCCCTTCTTTGTTTTTTCTCCATTTCTTGTAAGTTCTGAGAATTAAATGAGGGACAAACCAGCTCCCTCTGAGTATGTCAGACTGTTTCTGCTTCTGTGAAAGCCTCTTTTCTCCATTGCTGACGCCCATGCAAACCCATGGGGGAGATCCCTGAGAAACACAGGGTAATGGCAAGGAGATTTTCTAATGCCAAGTTAAACTTCATGTTGGATTCCAAGTTTTGAAAAGAAAAAATTTGCAATGTTACATTTGTACAGAGAACAAGTAGATAGAATTTAGACTCTACAACAGTATCTTCATTTTTAGAAAGCTGTTAACAGAACTGCTTTGTGCAAAGGATAAAAAGGCTGATTCAAAGATAGACTACTTTTCAGTTCATAGGAATGAGCAATAAGGTAACTTATTTGTAATGATGTAGAAATGCTAATATCTACATGTTAGAAATAGATTTAGATAACATTTTATTGTCAAATAATTATGTTCACATTACAAAAAACAAACAGATAAATAGAGAAACTTTTTAAAAACATCACTCCTAATTTTATGATCCAGAAACAACCACTGATAATATTTGGGTACATTTTCTCTCTATCTTTTTCTGCAAATATTCTGACAAGCAAGAATGCTTCCAAGCTCAAGTTCTGTCACTTGCTAGTTGGTCTTGGGCAAGTTATTTAGTTTCTCTAAGCATCTGTCACTGCAGCTGAAAACTGGTATAAACTTCATCGAGTTATTGTGATAATCAGTGCAGTAAGGCCTATAAAGCACTCAGTATTACACATGGTACATAATAGGCATTCAATTATGCCAGCAATTGTTATTATTATCTTTGTTATATTCTTAAATGAAAAAAAAAAGATAATTGAAGGAGAAGGTCACTAGCTAGCTATTGTGACTTGGCTTTGGAGTGTGCAGTACCAAAGGATTTCTCACAGAACAACATAATGGACAGTTTATGGAATGCATTACTATGTGGTTTCAGACATTATGATACCATGACTCATTCAGTCCTTACAACAGTCCTTAGGCAAGTGGTATTATTCTTATTATCCCTACTTTACACATGAGTAAACTGAGTCAAAGTCAGGTTAAGTAACAGAGTCTCACAGCTAAGTGGCAAAACTGGCATTTCAATGCAATCAGTCTGGTTCTAGAGTCCATTTTTGTAAACAGATACAGAAGAGTTTAATACTGAGCAGGTATTTTTGTAAATATTATGGTTTAAGTCAAACATTCTACAAAGCTCATGCTTTGTAATTAATTAATAGGAAAGAACAGATAGATAAATACCAAGAAAAGAATTAAATGTCCATTTCTTTTAGATAGACTGTTTTGCAATGTTCCCAACTGGCCCATTTTGCCCACCCGGGAAAGTTACAGGGCCTCACATTCTATCCACTTCTTCTGAACTTTGTAGGTGGCTAGAAATGGTTAGACAGCATGCAGTGTTCTTGGAAAAATAGATTTGTGTTACCCTTGGGAACAGACTGTGTTGCAAGAAATTCTTTGGCATAAAATAAGGCTGAGCATACACAGTTGTCTCTCAGATGGTGTGGGTTTGGAAACAAGTGGACAAGCCAAACCCTTTAAGTCTTCCTTTTCCTTTGAATTGAATTCCAGAATGTGTTTTTTATGTATCTGTGTAGCATTTGTGTTTGTCCTTATTTATTCCTGCATAATATTTTATTGAGTGGATGTAACAATGGCGATTGAATGAAAACAAGATTCCTCAGCCATTCCAAAATAAGTTAAAAGTTCTATGCTCTCCCAGTGTATCTACTCCTCTCTTTTGGATAGTGAGGGAAAAAAAGAAAAGAAAAAGCATCTTAAAGCACAGGTGTGTATAATGATATAGCAAAATTGCCCTTAAGTTTTGGATAAAACTGTATGTCCAGATATAGCTGATGAAAGTACAAATTGGTATATTCCTTTCAGAAAACAATTTGGCAACACTTACAAAGTATACTCTAAATGTTCACATCATTTGGCGCAGTTCCCCCTATTCTTGAGAATTTATCCTAAGGCAATAATTAAAAAGAAAAAAACCCATACATGTAAAGAGAATTCAAATATAGTGGTAATTATAAATAAAGCCTAAAGAGCAAACTGATTGTTCAACAATAGAGAAATAGATAAGCAAACATCCATGGAATATTTTGTTCTCCAAATAATTACAAACATGAACTATATAATAACATAGAAACACAAAAAGTTTAAAAGCAGAGCACTAAATGATTTGCATGCTTAATTATACCGTATGATATGAATAAACTGAAAGCACTGAATAATAAAAGAATCAGTGTTAAAATAGGGATGTCTATCTATGCAATGGTTCTTTTTAAATTTCTTTAAATGTTGCTTGAGATATGCAAAACAATGAACAAATGAAATAACTAAAGGGGTGAGGAAGTTTCTTTGTCATTCGAAGAGCAAGTAAATCTTCTTCCACCCTGAAGGGAGTGAAACCAACTAAGCAAACACATCCCACCCTAAATAAACTCCTTGACATTCACCTTCAGGTAGAGCTGGCGTGCACAGGGCTCACATGTGAAATAGCCACTCTAGTGGGAAGAAATTGAACGAAGTTTTGAAGCAGGGTCTTCAATTTGCAGTAAGATTTCACTTCAAAAATTAGAATATAGCCATTCTCTCTCTCTCTCTCTGCCCCTCTTCTTTCAAAACTACAGCAGACAGACATCATTTCCTCTTAACAAATTGCTTTCCCTGATCATCAACATAGATTTAAAGATCCTTTCTATTCACCTCTTTTCCCTTTACCTTCCATCTTAATATTTCACTTTTCATTTCTATTTGTTATTCATAGTTAATTTTTAATATACTTTATTCTCATCCTGTTTTGTGTTTCTTTTAAAGATACCTTGGCTGGCTATAATTTTATTTTACAGTTGTCTCCATTTACTCCCACTGCTCTCCCCCACCCTACCTACTCCCACCTCCCATCCTCAATCCTACCCACCTTTGATTTTGTCCATGGGTCTTTTACACATGTTCCTTGACTTGATCCTTCCCCTTCTTTCCCTGCCATATCCCCTTCTTCCCTCCCCTCTGGTTACTGTCAGTTTGTTCCTTTTTTCAATGGTCTCTGATTATATTTTGCTTGCTTGTTTGTTTTGTTAATTAGGTTCCACTTATAGGTAAGTGTTGGGGACCGCCCTGCCTGGTCTCAGGAAGCTGTAACCCCCCATGACTTAGGCTGAGTGAGAGACCTCTGGACCAGGAGCCACTAAGGAGACAAAAACTATTTTCCCTGGCATGAACACTGCCTGTTCTGTGCCTGACCTTCTAAGCTTGATCAGTTAGCCAATGATGGGTAAGGTTTCCCATGGAGGGAATTGTCTAAGACAGGCATGATCACATGGAGGCCTCTGGGAAGAGACTCGGGGCTGTGGGAATGAAGGGGTGATGGACATCAACCTCTGCCCCCTTGGCTTTGTCAAAGCCTGAGTCCTTGTTCTTAGAAGTAAGTAATCCAAGTCTCCTGGCTGCCTTTGTCTCTGTTGACTCAGGCCTGCAGAAATAGCAGGGGTGGTGTAGCCCAGACCAGAAACAGCGGACCCCTGGGGTAATCAGGCCTGGGACATAAAATGTGCAAGATCCTGAGAGATCTGTTTGCTGGAGGATGTTATTAGGTGAGATCTTATGGTATTTGCTTTTCACCACCAGACTTATTTCACACTTAGCATAATGCTCTCCAGTTCCATCCATGCTGTCACAAAGAGTAGGAGCTCCTTCTTTGTTTCTGCTGCATAGAATTCCATCATGTAAATGTACCATAGTTTTGTAAATGTACCATGAGTTCCACTCATTTACTGATGGGTGCTTAGGTTGCTTCTAGCACTTGGCTATTGCAAATTGTGCTGCTATGAACATTGGGGTGCATAGGTTCTTTTGAATTGGCATTTCAGGATTCTTAGGGTATAATCCTAACAGTGGTATTGCTGGGTCAAAAGGAAGTTCCATTTTTAGATTTTTGAGGAAATCCATACTTTTCCCCAGTGGCTATACCAATCTGCATTCCTACCAACAGTGTACTAGGGTTCTCTTTTCTCCACAACCTCATAGCACTTGTTGTTTGTTGATTTGGTTATGATAGCCATTCTGACTGGTGTGAAGCAGTATCTCATTGTGGTTTTAATTTGCATCTCTCTGATGACTAGTGATGCCGAGCATCCTTTCATATGCTTTGGACCCTCTGTATGTCCTTCTTGGAGAAGTGTCTGTTCAGGTCCTTTGCCTATTTTTTAATTGGATTGTTTTCCTGGTGTTGAGTCGTATGAGTTCTTTATATAATTTGGAGATTTAACTCTTGTCCAAGGTATCATTTGAAAATATATTTTCTCATATAATTAGTTCCCTTTTCATTTTGATGTTTTCTTTAGCCATGCAGAAGCTTTTAATTTTGATGAAGTCCCATTTGTATATTCTTTCCTTTATGTCCCTTGCTCTAGAGGACATATCAGTGAAAATACTGCTGCATGAAATATCTGAGATTTTCCTGCCTATGTTCTTCTCTAGGACTTTTATGGTGTCACAACTTATATTTAATTCTTTTTTATGTGGATACCAGCCTGCAGTGTCCACAGTGTTATGGATGAGAGGAGATAAATTCACACAGACTACCGAGTCCTGTGGAGGAAAAGGGGAGAGCACCTGGACCCTTGCCTTGGCAAGCTTTTATTGGCTTTCTAATAGCATACATCAAAGAAGGTTTTTCATTCATTATACTTAGGTTTGCTTTAGGTAATTACTTTATACAGGTAGCAACAGAAAAGATGTTACTGATTACTTCTTACAGATTAACAAGGAAAAAATGTTGCAAGTGCAAGGGAATGCTAAGAGTAACAGGTCTGGTTACACTTCAGTCCTTGGGAGAATTAGCACAGACTTCAGGAAGTTACTTTAAAGATATGCAGCAAAGGCTTGCTGCTTGAACTCAGGGTGAGAGAGTTTTAGCAAGAGCAAGTCACAAAGCAGCCTAGGTATAATGCAGACCTGATTTCCCATGGGAGAACTTCTTCACGGGCATGGTCCTGTGTGCCACTCACTTCCCACTGGTTTTCCATGTGGGTGCTGAGCTACATTTCCATGTCCTGTGAAGCGGTTCCCTACATCTTTTATTCATCTTGAGTTTATTCTGATATATGGTGGTTAAGTTTCTTTCTTTTTGTTTTTTGCATGTAACTGCCCAGGTCTCCTAACACCATTTGTTGAAGAGGCTATTTTTACTCCATTTTATGTTTCTGCCCACTTTGTTGAATATTAATTGACCATCGATTGGTTTATTTCTGGCATTGATTTATTTCTGGGCTTTCTATTCTGTTCCATTGGTCTATGTATCTGTTCTTATGCCAGTACCAGGCTGTTTTGATTACAGTGGCCTTGTAATATAGATCGATATCAGGTATTGTGATCCCTCTTACTTTGTTCTTCCTTCTCAAAATTGCTGTATCAATTCAGGTCATTTATGGTTCCATATAAATTTTTGGAATGTTTGTTCTATATCTGTGAAATATGTCATTGGTATTTTAATGGGGATTGCAATTTCCCTATTTTCATAAGTGACAGGTAGGTGCAATTTTGAGGCTTAATTTAACCATTACAGGCAAACACTTGAGCAGTGTCAACATGGAATAATATGCAGATACTTAGCTTTCATTTAGCATCACTCATTGAGAACCTAGTATGTGTTAGGCTAAATGTGGAGCCCTGGAGTACAACAGGAAGCAAAACATTACTGTACTCTTTACCTGCCAAATGGGAAATGGATCATTTATCTTTAAGGTCCCTTTAAAATCTGAAGTCTCTAACAAATCTGGTTGTTTTTATTTCAAGCATCATAAGAGATTACACATTTTAGTAAAAGAAAAACTTTTTTTTTAAGATTAGACAGTGAGTGGCTCAATATTTAGAATTTACCATGGTAAACATTAACTGGTGAATGTTTGAATTCTCTTTAAATATGGCTATAAATACATGTAATTTTATTTCTAAAACTCTGTACTGCATCAAGAAATTTAAATGTGTCGGTTGCCTTATGCCCTCAGATAATTGAACAAAGGCAATGAGACATGATGAACACAACACAACACATCAGGAGTTAGAAATTTTTACATATAGAATAAGTCCATTCCCTCAAAAATTCATTGCAGACCCTGAATATTTCTACTGCCATGATACTGAGATGAAAGGATGGTCCCATAATACTGTACACTGACTCTTAAGAAAACCCAATATAAAAATCCTAAATGCATAACAGAAGTTGGTGTATTAGTTTCATGCTACACCACCAGTTATTTTATAAGTTTTCTTTAAAAGGAACCATTTATGATGTCTCTACTAGTACACTTATAGTATGATTCCATGTGAAAAATTCTCATTTCTTTATAGTTTCTCAGTAACATATTTACTGTGTAAAGCATGGTCTACCTGCAATGTCCTTATACTGTACTAAGCAAGGCTGAGTAGCCTCAAGGTCATTCAGACTGGTTTTTGGCTTCTATGTGAAGACAGACCCAAGCTATTTAAGGACTATCAGGCTGCTAGAGAGCTTGGAGCCAAATTTATGGCTCTTCACTAGGAAGTGTGTATTTCTTAGATGTTAACCTCATGCCTGGATCCATTTAACTTTTCCACTCTTATTTTTCCTTTACCTTGTTTTAAAACACTTATTAATTGAAACTTAAAAATATTTCTATATGAAAGTAAAACTCTCAGTGACCTTCCCTAAATTGTTCTTGGTGCGTATCTGGAAATAAATAAATAAATAAATAAATAATAAATAAAATACTAAATAATTCGTGTGATTATTAGGAAACCAAAAAGATCAGCATTCTGAAATAGCCATTTCCTTTATTAGGTTTATGCTAAAATAGGAAATGAATAACCACAAAAAGCATCATTTTTTAACAAACAATAACTCATGTTGATAAGCACAAAGAACTAGCATGGGAAACTGACCTATTTAAATATATGGTTTACCTTGAAGTAATCCTATAGTACCTATTTATAAATTAAATTCTAAAGGATATATGAGTCTACATAGACTAAAACATTTAAAAACTCTACCTCAATCCTTAAAATGGTACATTAAAGTGGGTTTACAGCATGACCTCATATAAATATCTATGATACCTACATTCATACACAGTGAAAGGAGAGTAATCAGTGAAACTTCTGTGATTTCCACATGAATCAACCGTAATACGTTGCTTAATGTAACACTCAATTATATCATGTTTAATTTATGTGGAAATATCTGGGTATGCTTTACATGTCTGTAGTAAATAATTTGGGAACCTTAATTGAACAATTTTATGTGATAAATATCTTTGTAAACACTGAAATAATATTCTTACATAACTACAAATTTATTTTGAAAAACTCCAGTGATGACGAATTATTATATTATTTTCTTTGTATGACCCAAAGCTTGTATTCATCTGGAATTTATTTTCCTATCCTGTAGCCAATAATTCTAACTTTTATAATATACTTATTTCCATCCCATAGCTGGCTAGCATTTTTTAAAACTTAAAATATTTATTTTGTTTATGTTGTTTTAACATTTTACGTATCATGGTGGGCTACAGTTTCTCTGATAATGAAAAATGCTTAGAATTAAAATATGACAGTCTTGCCCGGGCTGGTGTGGCTCAGTTGGTTGGAGCATCATCAGCTAGACTGAAGGGTCTCGGGTTTGATTCCCATTACGGGTACATACCTAGCTTGTGGGTTCGAACCCCCAGTCGGGGTGCCTATGAGAAGACAACTAATCAATGTTTCTCTCATCAATTCTCTCTCTCTCTCTCTCTCTCTCTCTTTAAAAGGAATGAAAAATTGTCCACCAGTGAAAAAAACTGACAGTCTTTTCCTCAACAGAAGCTACCTAACACAGTAAAGAAGTAGTGCTTTATTTCCAGACTCAATTAAATCATTATCAAGAATACTTAGGGAAGGAGTTTAATTTCACGGTGGAGACTAGTTAAAATTTCATGCTTATGGTTAATACAGGAAAGAGTTTATATGAAGCTGAGAAATATTTTGAATCATAAAAGTACTCTCTAAAAATCAGTAACTTTCTACATAATCTTAACAATTATAAGCCCATTTATTTGAAATATAATACTTCTTTCTAGCGCTATAATTTCTTTAAGTAGTGTAATTTAATTAAAATAGATACAAAAATATTATTCCAATAGGTATAAACTTAAATTGGACTATTGCATTTTCCAGAAAAATGAGTCAACAGCAAATTAGGAAACTGTTTCAGTCAGAGTTCTCGTCTGCAAAGAAACAAATGAACAACAATGACAGAACAACACGATTCAGCAAAAAGGGGATGTGGGTGCTACTGGGCTTGCTCCTGAGCTCAGGCCTTAACTGGATTTCATGAGCCCCCTTCTCCATTACACTTTCCTCTGCCTTCAGCCTGAACCTCAGGATTCAGGGCCAGGATTCTTTATCCTTTATGGTCGGGGTCCTGAGCCCCTGGTGGCCTTGCTAAACCCAGGTTGCAGTATACTGACATTTTCTTCCTGCCCAAATGGGGCAGTAACCCTACTTTCCTTTAAGGGGAACAAGCAAACATAGTAACACAACAGTAACAATTTCTTTTTCTTTTTGCTTTTGCTTTTGTTTTTGCCTATTTATACAGGGCACGAAGAACATAAATTGATCAGGTGCAGCCTTAGCTAGAATTTCTCATCTTCTGGTGCTGTTCTACGAGAATCCAAAGTCAAAAACAAACAAACAAAAACAACAAAAACAGGTATAACCCTGAGAATCTCATCTCAGTTTTGAACTCTAGAATTCCAGACTTGTCTATTCTGTCCCAATGGAAACACAACTCCATTTGGTAGTCATTTGTTCTGAGTGTAAACCACCTATTTTATACCAGGTGACCACAGGAGATCATTTAATGAGCTGTTTCACTTTTGCATATTAGAATCAGCCAGATCTAAATTCTATTCCTGAAATGACTAAGTGGGATTTAAAATTCTTTATCCTCAACTAGACCAGATGAAAGCCCTGAATTCTATCAGTTTCAGTGAGATTCTGTGCTGTAACTCTCAATGGGCATTAACTTCTGTTTATATCAGGGTCTTTGTTGTGCCTCAGAAACTGACTCTGGTTCTAGCAAACAGAAAAGGACTACATTGGAAGAACACGGGTTGGCTCAGGGAATCCATAGAAGGGCTAAAGAACCAAACTCAGGAAATGATGTGAATTAGACACTGGAAGCAGATAAATTAGTGAAGTTCCTATCTCATGATCAGTTCGGGTAGGATGTTGTCACCAGCAGTGCCACTGCTGGATCCTTGCTGTCTCTGCAGCCAGCATGAAGACCTACAACCATTGTGACTTGTCCTAACTACTCTGTGGCCTCCTTAACTACCTCTGTTTGTGTCACTTCCTACAGATTCAACATTTCTGCGTAGAGCTTCCTGCTGGCTAACTTAAGTGACATGCCAGCATCTTAGCTCTCTGGGTGAGAAGAAAGGATAAACGGTCCTTCTAGTTCCCTAGAACGAAGTAGGGCTTTGCCTCATCACATTTATACAACAGAATTCCTACCAAACAGAAAAGAGGCTTAGATTATGCAGATAAAAATAGAGCAAATACCCATTGAACATGTTTAACCTGATTATTTAATGATTAAAATGAATGAATAGGTGAATTGACAGTATGATCTAATTAGTTCAAGCAGCTGCTTTAATAAAAAGAGCAGCCCAAAATTTATTCTTGGTGTTGTACTGGCACTGGGTAAATCATTTAACCTCTCTAGCTGTATTTTCTCATATATGAAATGAGGGTTTGAACTCTGATCTCTAAGTTTTATTATAACCATCTTCTTTCTAAAAATTGTGTTATTTGCAGAGGCCCATCCACATGGTGGCGCTATATGCCTGGGACTCGGCAGTACCCACTGGACTAGTTTTAAAACATTAAACTTGGTAAACCTAGTAATTTTTTAAAGTTGTGACAGATTGCTTTTATGTTTATATATAAACATATAACAAAAAGTATTGAACAAAGTTGATTAATGATTATGCATCTAATTTTCCATTGTGTGTGCAGAAATTCAGGAAAAAAATTTTTTGGCAAAGTCTCCTTTTTGTTTGAAACTGCAGCACCGCTTGATTGTCTGGAGATAGCCTGTGTCTGGAGAAGAGGAAACTCAGGAACCAAAAGAGTGTGGGTTCTCGGCACAGAAACCCTCATGAGAGACTTGGGGGGTTTCTATTTACTTCACCTCACCTGGGTCATACTTTCAGTGGCCTAAACGCCACTTCTGAGGATGACCCAACCATTTCAAGATAACATGGAATCTCTTCCCTCCCCTTTGGGAAAGAACACTCATATTCTTTGAAAGGAAAGATGACGGCCCCCCCCAGAGCCGTCTGGCTTCCCCTTTTCACAGTGTCTCTACTGGGGAGATTTTTAAGCTTACTGGGAATTCCCCCGAATCCATCTTTTGGCAGCCAATACCGGATCAAGACTAAATCTTCAGAAACTTCATTTGTAGTGGTTCCCACCATCCTCCTATGTGAATGACACGGAACTTTTGAAATGCAGCAATGTCGAATGAATTCCGAGAATCATGTTTGTCTTTTGGACGAAAAGATAATTTGCCAGAATTGTTTACAGTTTGCTATGCAGTTTAGTATAGAATGAATTCAAATTTCCAAACAGGATTATGACAGAGAAACCAGACAATTGGGAAAGGCGCTCAAAAGTGGCTGCTCATCTAGCAACATGAAATTCCCACACTTGAGGATTATGGGTTTTATTTACCCCACCTGAGTCATGCCTGTGTTCAAGGGAAATTTTCAGTGAGGTCCTGCATGTGACCCCTGGGTGTACTAGTCAACTCAAGCCAACACCAGATCAAAGGAGGATCTCATTCAAAGAGGCTTACAGTCAGATTGGCTCCCACAGTCTTGCTTTGGGCCTGACTCCATGGTTACAGGGATTTTCCCACAGCCAGAATATGCATTCGCACATTGCTTTGTGACCAGCTGCACTAAATCCCTATGTTATGGCAGCCGGTGGTTATATTTCATCACACAGGCTGAACGGAAGATTACTGGTTAGTTGAAGATTTAATGCAGACATATGGTGGGTAGTTCTCATAAGTGACAGAGTGTTGTATAAAACATTTTAGTTATCTCATAGTGACCAAGATTACGAAAAAAAAAAAAAGAAAAAGAAAGGAAATCACAACTGAAAAGACCAGTATTATTGATATTGTTCACACTGTGTTAAAATTCTGGCATAAAATGGTCATAACAAATAGTATTAATGTTAGTTAACTTCACGACATGAGCATGTTATTGCATCTATTTTCTGGAGAGAGGCAGAAACTGAGGTGCGAAAAAGTGAAAAATATAAAAAAAGAAGAGTAACATTGCCTAAGGACACCCTGTCAGATAGAGATGGAACTAAGGTTTTAACTTGGGTCTTTCCCACCCACAGCCCATGTGCTTAGCTACACCACCGCCCGTGATAGATGCAGGCTCAATAACAATAGAGTCTAAACAAAATAAATACCTTAAACACATAAATGATAGAACATATAGCTCTTTCTCAGAATACTAGTTTTTAAACCTCTTCTTAATTCTTATATAATTTTATTACTTTATTTTATTAGTGTCCCAAATTCAGTTTAGGGAACAATGCTCTTCCTCAATGTTAATAAAGCCTCTTGGTTAATACAGACATGGCCTGCCTTGGGTTAACTTAATATACATGTGTTTACCTGTGATGTACACACTGTGCAATTATCTTAATTTCTGAGTTTTATAAATATGTAAACAAAACCAAAAACTTTTGCATTTTTAAAAGGTTAAGTGAAGTTACAGAGTACATTGATGATTTATGTAAATACAATAATTTTACTGAAGGAACTGTTCCAGTGGCCTTACCTTACACAGTGGAGTGAAGGTCAATATAGAAGGAAAACTTGTTCCAAAAATACGTGTCATTACTAAGGGTCCTATTTACTGGTGAGCGGACATTCTTATGTGCTATAAAAGTGACAGTCATTTTATGTAGACTCTTTTATTCATTTGTCACATTTCTCTGTTCCTTTTTAGGATTTTTGACGATTATTATTTTCCATTGCATGTCCAAACCAACTTCATGCTGTCCTTAAAGGGAACTATCCAGAGAAGTATAGAGGAACCAATAAACAAGCAGTGAAATATTTTAGATGTTTTCTATATTGCTCAACGGTCACATAAGCCATGAAAATCACTGTTTTTGTCTAGACTATGAATTAAGCAACATGAAAATCTGTATAGAAAATGGGTCATTTTCTTCTCTTTCATATTACTTTTGGAATGAATATTTACAAAATGTGTTGGTTCAAAGGCCTTTTTCAAATAGATGAAACTTATTTCAGTCACAGAATCAGAGGTGGCAAACGTTTTCTGTAAAGGGCCAGACATGAAG
Organism: Phyllostomus discolor; assembly: GCF_004126475.2. Taxonomy (NCBI): domain Eukaryota; kingdom Metazoa; phylum Chordata; class Mammalia; order Chiroptera; family Phyllostomidae; genus Phyllostomus; species Phyllostomus discolor. The sequence goes on from NC_040906.2 coordinate 57,347,670, forward strand.
CATCTCAGGTTGTCCTGCCCTGCCGAATGCTCACTTGCAACGACTCAGCTCTGCCGGGGTAGCACGCAAGCAGCTGTAGACGACACTGAAATGAACAGTGTGGCTCTGCTCCAGAAGAACTTTTACGGACACTGAATTTTGAATTTCATATGATTTTTATGTGTCATGAAATATTATTCTTCTTTTGATTTTTTCAACTATTTAAAAAGGTGAAAAGCATTCTTAGCTTGTGGGGCTGTGGTTATAGTTTGTTGACCCCTGCAATCGATTGTGAAGTCAGACATAAGTTAAAAATAACAAAAATCCACAATGAAATGATTTTTAAAGTGTTAATGATAAAGACAGTGGCATCTTAGTCATTCCAATTTACTGCTACTTTTTCTCTCTGCTGGGAATTTTCATCTTAAACTCATGATTAAAAATCAATCAATCAATAAATTACTTGTAATTTACTCTTCTTTTTTTGTTACTCTTTCTGAACTTAAAATGTTTTTCAAATCCACTGTCTTTTTTTACCATCAACCATTTTACCATTGCTTCTGTATTTTTCAAAATTTGCCTTGATTTACTATATTCTTATTATTTATATCAGGAAGATAAATGGTAATAAAGAATATGTTAGGTTCTTCGTTATCCTTGCCCTGATGAAAGAAATTTTATGTTTTATGTTTTTATCAATTCAATATGTGTTCTTCTGCTTTTTTGTAATATAGAATTTTCTTTCCACACCTTTCCCTTTACTGATAGATTATCTTTAAAATGTGGCTATGTACTGTCATAGTTTGGGCTATTTAATAATAATTTAACCTAAAATGTAAATTAGTATCTGTTTATCACATTGGCCTTGATAGAACTGGTCAGAATATGGAAGTTCGGAACCACAAGTATAGGCTACACTATAAGTTCGGTGAAGGTCTTAAATAGAAACCCACAAGCATGATTGTTTTCAAAATGAAGAGCTGAAGGTGTAACTGTCGAAAGAGAGTTCGACACTTGGCCCTATGTCCAAAGGAAAAGGACAGGCACATCACAAGAGTAACTGACAAACATTTTCAAAGCTCAAAGATGTCTTTTAGAGATAGAGAATGCTAATTAGTTGATATTTTCATAGAGATTTAAGAGTAAGATTCATAATTGATAAGCTGTTTGAAAGATGTTAGTTTTCTCAAGACATCATCAAGGTTGCAAAAAAAAAATCACAACAGAAGAGAAGAGACCACTAAATATGAACAAGTTAATGAGCTGATAGATTGATTTGGCAGTGTGTGATAGGGAGCTAGAGAGGCCAATGTTCAAAGACATGTGGATGGCAGCCATTGCAGGGGGAAAAGTCCAAGTGTAGAAATTAACACACAAAGTAGGATAATCAGAGACAAGGCAGGGAGAGTGATCAAGGAAGAAAGACTCAACTTGGAATCTGAGTTATCAAGGATAGACTGAAACTTGCAGGGAAACCACCTGAAATTTGAGTTCCTGACAGCATGTGAAGAACAGTCACAGATGAGGCTCTTCTTTGAGGGAATTCAGATTGGCTGGAAATAAAAGAAAGAGAGAAAGAGCTCTACTACAAGGAATATAAGATAAGAATGAAGTGAAACTATAATCAGATTATATATTATTGTTTTATGAAATGAAACCTAGGTCTTTCAATTTATTTATTTATCTATCACTATTCATATTAATTTGTGAATCATCAGAGATTAGGTGATATTAATTTTAGTCATTCTGATTAAAAATATGGTCATGGCAAAGACACATTTGATTGTATATGCCTTAAATATGGTGTGCATGCCATTTGAAGAAACCCATCTGGTCACACCCTCAGCCTCACACCTCATCAACCCAGCACTAAATCCCACCTTAGGACCTGAACATATCTCTTCTCATTTACTATTCTTCTCCCCTGATACCTCATTCAGTTTAGCTCTTCAGCTTATTTCACTTGGGTTACTGAAGTGTCTTCTCAAATACTTTCTTCACACTTGAGCCAGAATGAGCTTTACAAAACAAAAGTTACATCATGCCCTTTCCTGTTGACTTTAGGAGCCTAGCTCCATACTGCTTAGCTGTGCAACTTTAGCAAAGTAATTTTGATCCGTGTGCCTCAATTCATTATCTGTAAAATCCAGACTAATAACTGCCCTTAAAATTTGTACTGGTTGTGAAGACTAAGTGAGATAATTTCAGAACAGTGTGGAGCCCATAGTAAACACTGGAAATGCATTACAGATTACTCTTATTACTTAGAATGACACCCAAATTCATCTGTGGGGGATTCAGCACCCTTCATAGTCTTGCCCTTGCTTTCCTGTCTGGCATTAACCCTCATCACTCTACATACCATTCCTTCCCTGGCACCAGCAATGCTGTGCTCTGGCCATACTGAACTACTTGCAATTTTGAACCTTCCATTCTTTCTCTTGTATTAGGGCCACTGCACACACAGCTGTGCTTCTATCTGAAAAGTCCCATTCCACATAATTTGTCTGATTAAATTCTATTCTTCTGCAGGTCTTAGCTTCATAGTCATCTTCTTTGCAAAGGCTTTTCTGGCTTCCCAAGCTTGAACCAGGTGCTCTTCCTGCCTAGACACCCTGCAGCACCTGTGTTTACGCCTGTCTTCATAAAATTTCACTGTAACTGCTTGCTTCTTTGGCTGTCTCCCCCATTTGTCCATAAGATTCTCAGATGCAGAATTTTCTGATGACAGAGCTAATGACAGTGCCTAGCACATAGTATACATGTAGCAAATATTCAATATTTGTTGCCTTCATAACTGAGTAGATTACTTATGGCATAATACTGTTATTTCCAAAGTGAAACAAAGCAAAGAAAAATGTATCAATCAATTATATAAACACTCTATTTCCTTTCCCAAATATTTAAAAACATTGGAAATACATCAATAAATGTGCATTTGGAGTATAATATGTCTTATTCAAAATGGAAGTTTATAATCATTATATATCATGTTTTAAATGAACTATAAAAATACACTTAATATCACAAGCTACAAATTATTGTGCCAGTAGAAAACATAGAATTGGCAAATTGGCTAATTATATTTCTATTGATAATTATTTCTTGCTTTTTTTTGTTTTTCAGTTAGGGCCTCTTCTTTAACTTTGAAATAAACATGTTCAGTGAGCTTGTCTTGTTAGACTGCAACCAGGACCGACTGATCAATGCACACTGGGAAACACAAATGTATATTTTTCATAGTGGCAGATGCTCTTTGAAACTTGAACTGTGAGAACAGAAGTTCAATTAATGTGTTTCTCATTTGTTCTTCTGACAAATAGAGGCCAAATGACACAGTGGAAAGAACTTCAGCTAAGTGTCAAGAGAAAAACTCACGTTCTAGAATCCTCTTTGACACTTAAAATAGCCTCGTGAGTGCGCATGCGTCATCTGACATCTCTGAGGTTCAGAAATGGAAAATAAAGACATTTTGTTAGTGGCACAGCATGGGGGGAAGAAAGGCTGCCCAGGGAGTCCTGGTTTTGCCATGACTACATGGGTGACCACTGAACCATCCGTTCCCATTTTCTCATTCACACATTTACATACCCTAAGTGCTCAGCATACACTGACACTGTGGGAAGGGGTTCAAAGTGAAATACATGATTCTCATCTACAGGAGCTCAGAGTTCAGTGTAAAAGAGAAATCCGAACCTCTGATATCATCTCTAGCCACATATCTGAAACTTTTATGTGTGCAGGCATCACCTGGGGATCTCCTTAAAATGCAGATGTGATTCTGAAAATCTGGGGTATCATCTGAGATTCTGCATGTCTCACAAGCTCCTAGGCTGTGGAGACTGTGAACCAATGGACCACAGTTTGAGGAGCAAGTACATTGGGATATAAATAGAGAGAGCCAGGGAGCACAGCAGAAACTAACCAGGAAGACTCTGCAGAGAGAGTGGGATGGCATTGAGGGATGAGTAATGGGAGGCGAAAAGGGAGGTGTTCAATGCATTTGAGTGGAGAGAATATTTTATATAGAACACAGAAGTGTGAAGGGTCATGGTGTGCATATGGAAAAAAGATAGCAAATTGGGGAAGGCATGTGACAGGGAGCTCAGTTTCCAGGAAGTTCAATTCAGTAGTCCATGTGGGAGGCAATGAAGACCTAAACTGCCTTAATGAATTCATCTGACTATTCACAGCTCAGTTTTATAAAAGGTATGTGGTGGAGAAGGCCTAATGAAGGCAGGGACAGTGAGAATGGAAAAGGGAAATGGATTTCTCTCAAGTTAGTAGGCTTACAGTTGTGAGTGCGCAAAATAGTTTATTCTTGCATTACTATTTGTTAATTGTTGCATTATTTTCCATACAAGCAACTGTAGACCTACTTTTCTCTTACCCTGTATTTATGGATTGAAAAATGACCGAACCAAATTTCTGATTGAGTGTGGTTGAGGGTAAAGGAGGAGGCATGCAGGGGTGACTGGAAAATAGGGTTTTTTTTTTAAGTCGGGGAATCCAGTGGGGAAAGCAGGCTTCAGTTTGGTGGGGGAAGTAAAAAGTGAAGTTGAAATGTTTTTTGTTTTTGTTTTAAGATTTTATTTATTTATTTTTAGAGAGAAGAGAAGGGAAGGAGAAAGAGAGGGAGAGAAATATCAATATGTGGTTGCCTCTTGCACGTCCCCTACTGGGGACCTGGCCCACAACCCAGGCATGTGCCCTGACTGGGAATCAAACAGGCAACCCTTTGGTTTGCAGCCTGCTCTCATTCTACTGAGCTACACCAGCCAGGGCTGAAGTGTTTTGAACATGTAAAATTTAATGACTGAAGGACAAAGATTTGTGTCCATTCAGGTCTAAAGATCTTGTGTTTCCCTCATTTTCAAAATCCATTGTCCTTGAATGCTGTATCTAGTCACCTCTTTCTATTTAGTAATAAATAAGACAGCAACTTTGAGAACAAATTCACATTTTACCCTCATTGAAATGAGTTCCTTCAGGGATTTTCTTTTCTCGCTTATAAATTCACTTTGTGTACTCTTTAAAAGTTGACTTCTATGCCTTTTAATGGCATCAGTTTTTTTCTCAGCATACAGTATCATTTTATTTTGCCCATGGAAGGGTCATATAATACATTCTGTTTTCTGTGTCACTTCCTCTTAATTATAGCCAGCATCATTCCAGCTGCTTTTGTTGAAAAGTGATTGCTGACCTCATTTTCTCCTTTGACACCCCTTTTCATTTCTCATGGCTGTATCTGATCATATTCCAGACTTTAAATAAGTCATTCTGAGTTTGCCATGAATAAATTATTTTTGTTAGTAAATAACACTGTTAATCTTGAAGAAAGACTATACAATAAGCTAAATTTAGTGAGACTTTATCTGTAGAGTTGATTTGTTTTTATAACAGGAGTTAGAAAATTATCAGGTGTCAGGGCCAGAGAGGTAATACAGTGAATGAAGTGCACTGAGTTTAAGAATTCTGGCATTTGATGCTGTCACAATCATAATTAATGGTCACTACTAAAGATGAAACTTGGCTTTGGTTTCAACTGAAGTTGAAACTTGGCCAGGGAGACATTAGTGATCAGTGGTGAGTGTGGCAAACTGGAGAGCACAGACCTCATAGAGAGGGGAAGAACAGCCATTAGTTCCAGGGGTTGATGTCACATGGGAAGGCAGATCTTTTTGTTACCCTTGGTAACAAGCTGATGAAAGGGGAAAAGGGGGGAAGGGAACTAGACATTGAGCTTAATAAAATGAGGGAGCATATGCCTGTTTGCTTCACCAGGAAGCTGCAGCTTTTCATACTCCAGGAGACCACAGCATTGTGCTCCACCAAGGGGATTGACACTCCTCCCTTCCCCCTCTCTGGTACAGGATTGTTGTAGGGTATAGGGGCAGGTGCTGGACACTAGAGGTCTGTCAGTCTAACTAGGAGGTATAAAGCTATCAAAGGCTGTGAAAGTTTGGGAAATAGATTGGTTCTTTTATAAAAGTATCTGGTCCATCCCAAACCCAAGCTCCTGGTTATAGCCCCAAGGCAACAAAGAAGCTCTCTCTCTCTAGCTTTTGACCTGCACTCACACTGCACACACCTGTTCTTTCCCCATAGCCATAAGGCCTTAGCAGCCCTGTGGCTATGGCCTCTGGGAGGGAGCCTGGATACTGAAGCACAGCAATGGGCTAGAGCTAGAAGCACACGCTAAGCTAGCCAGATAGAGCACACACCCTGGGCAGTGGCCTTCATCCTGGCCCTACTGAAGACTGGACTTTTTCCATGGTGACACAGACAAGATGAGACATTGGGAAGTCAGGAGGGGAACCTCCTTAATTTAATGTCATCAGTAAACCACAGCACGGAGTCACAACGTCCCATATGGGTCTCAGGAAGTTTTTTCCTTTATTCCTGCTTCCACCAATAGCAGTTTCTTTTAAGATCTTCTGATATTTCAAGAGAAGTAGGAATAGGTTTTTATTTGAAGTCCATTGATCTTATCAATATTGGCTCAAATATTTTAAAAATATTTTAAAATATTAAAATATTTTAAAATATTAAAAAATATTTTAAAAATATTATTCATAGCTGTTATGGTTAAACTGTGCCCTTTAAAAATATATGTTGAAGTCCTAATCTCCAGTATCTGTGGATATGACCTTATTTCAAAATAGAGTCTTTGCAGGTATAACCAAGTTAAGATGAAGTCAATAGGGTCCACCCTAATACAGTGTGACCGGTGTCATTATAAGAAGAGAAAAGAGGAAAACATAGGGGAAGGCCGTGTGAAGGAGGCAGAAATTGTAATGACCCATTTACTAACCAAGGGACAGAAAGGATTGCTAACCATCACCAGAAGCCAGAAAGAGAGGCATAGGTTAGATTCTCCCTCACGGCCCTTGGAAGAAATCTTGTTGACTTCTAGCCCCCATGACTGTGAGACAGTACGCTTGTGATGTGTTAAGCCATACAGTTTGCAGTAATTTGTTATGGCAGCTCTAGGAAAAATAATAAAATAGTTTTATATGCAGTTTGCCACTATGTAATATTAAGTAATATTGTTACAGAATTAAAAACCTGAGGAATTTTTTAAAATACATATTTCTGGCTATGCTTTTCTGGAATATGGAAAGTTATTTGGTGTCATGTGATGACTTAATCCAAGAGATGACCAGAAAGTTAAGTATTTGAATGTATCCCGTCAATAAATATTAAGCACTTACCAGGTGCTAGATAGTGGATGAGGCACAGGGTTAAAACTATGAATAAGAACAATTCTTTTCCTCAAGAAATAGTCTCTTATATAACAGCAGTTATAATGCAACAGAAAAGTGGCAGGGAAGACAAAGTAGGCGCACCTAGTACCAGCAGAAGGTCGGGTAAACCATCCGACTGCAATATGCACTATTTGACGGTGCAGGAGTGACACGCAGCTGATCTGTCTTGTAAGTAGGATAGAAATGAACTGGGGTTGTCAACACAGGACCTCTGACCCAAATTTCATACTACCTCACCAAGCTATTTTTTTTCATTTGCAAAAAATGAGGAGATTAAATAAAATGTGAAGGTTAAATACAACATATGAAGCACATGGGCCTGATGTCTGACCTTACCAGTGCCTACTAGAATCTCATTCTCCTACCTTCCTGGATCCTTAGAAGAGTCTGTTTCCAAGACTCCCTGCAGTTAGTTGCAACCATGTGACTAGTTCTGGCCAATGTGTCAAAGCACAGAAAAGCCAGTAAGTGATTTTGCATGCCCTTTCTCCCTGATGCAAAGACCAAGGATACCCTGTGTTCTAGATGGTGGAGCTGCAGATAATAAAGCTTCCATCAGCTGCAGTCTCTGAGCAACTCTTAGAACAGGACCCCTGCCAATCTGCAGTGGAAATAAATCTTTGTTTTGCTAAACTACTGGAATTTGAGCCTAATTTTTTAGACCCATTTATCTTAGTTTACCCTAACTAATGCACTGTTCCATAATACATGCTCCATGAATTTTCTTCTTTCCTTTGGCAATAATTTGGGTCACAGGGTGACCAAAATTAACTTTAAGTTAAAAATTAAAATGTAGGGCGAATATGACACAGTCACATAGAATACATTTCACTGTGGATCCTGAGGCAAACCAAGAACAGCTGATGGCAGTTGAGAAAGTAACTGTGTCCTAAGACCAGCTGAAATGAAAAATCCATTTGCTGTCAGAAAAGAGTCACTTCTCATTAAAGATCATTTTTCTCATTCCTCCAAGCCAAATTATTTAAGTTTAAAAATAGCAGAAACACCTTATGAAAAAACATATAAATACTAAAAATCCCAGCTTGAGGTTTCAGCTACTATTCTTAACATACTTTCAGAAGGTTTTGACTGACATTTGTACAAATAGAAGACTTCCAGGAAGGAATTATTCAACAGAAAGAAGTCTCTTATTTTCTCTACAAATTCCGGACAGGGGAGAAAGATGAGAGTAAATATAATTCCAAGTTTTCCATTCAAACACATCTAAATGCTTCTGCCTAGCAGTCAACATCATGATGATACGTTCTCATTTGCTAACCAACCACATTGCCCACGTTTTTCCAAGTTAGACTCTGTTTTAATCTCCAAGTCCACAAACAAGCCACAGTCATCATTTCTTTATGTCTTCATCCATTCGCCTGAAATGCCCTCTATTACTTGGGGAAAAAGCTTTAAGTCTGCTTCTTGTAGTTGTATTTTGTCCTCTAAGATTCAAAGTAGTGTTTTTTTTTTCATTTGTTGATTTTATTTTATTGTACCCCTGCTTTTTAAAAAACCTGAGATATAACTGACTTATAGCATTATATTAGTTTGAGGTACATAGCATAATAATTTAATATATGTATACATTGAGCAACGATCACCACCATAAGTCTAGTTAACATCTATCAATGCTGTTTTATGCCTGGTAATTTTGTCTCTTATCTGGACTATAAATTCTCTAAGAACAGGAATGAATTTTTACACTTCAACCCCAAATTGCGAAAGCTCTGGCATGGTCGTAAGCACACCATCAGCAGTAAATATATCTTCGTGGCTGATTGGCCTGTGAGTGCATGTGGGGGAGGGTGTTGCAGTTTGATCAGGGAGAACGGAAAATTGAGTAAGTTCCAGCAGAAGGACTCGTGACTGAAGTAAAAAATCAGTGTATGGGGAAGGGGGCTTGGAATCATCTTATGCGTTGTTGTTGTTGTTGTTGTTGTTGTTTTCTTTCGGCCGAGTATTACAAATTAGTATCGATTTTGCAGTACGTTTACCACAACTGCCCCATAGAGAATGAAAATAGGCAATGGGGCACTTCAAACACTTTCCTGCTTGGGAATGGCTCCAGGTGGCTGGAGAAAAGAGGTCCTAATAACGATACTGTTTACACTTTAAAAATCAGGCATTGCATTCTCTGCAATTGCCTCCCTTTTGTGAAGCAGGTACATGATCCCTGGATGTATTGTATGTATTATGTCATTTCACTCAAACTGTCAGCTAAATTGTAGATGCAGCACAAAGATGTTTATATAACAATGCAGTTTCAGGTAATAATATGATAATACATACTCATATGAAGTGTCTTATTACCAATAAATGCAAACATTTAAGATGCTTGGGTAGGTTTCTTTCAGCTGCCTAGTTGTACTATAATATACTATATCATGTTATGATTGGAGTTTTCAGATACATTGTTAGAGGTGTTGAGTTAGATTTGACATTCCTAAAAATCAAAGGTCACGTGGTAGACAGGGCCATAAACTGAGCTTGAGCCATAAACTTGAGTAGAAGTATAGAAGGGAGGGACTATGTAGTTGTTAAATTTAGCTCATTTTATTCATTAAGTATTTCTTGAATGCCATGAACTGTTCTAGGCACTGAGGAATTATAGGTGAACAAGACAGACATACCTTCTATCATCACAGAGCTGATGTTCCATTTGGGTAACAGACAATGAATAAATGAATAAGGCAGAGGTGTCAAACTCATCCTCTCCACGGGGGCCACATCATCCTCACGGTTGCCTTCAAAGGGCTGAAATAATTTAGGACTGTATAAATGTAATTACTCCTTAACTGTTAAGGAGTTGAAATTATACTCAACCCTTTGAAGGCAATTGTGAGGCTGATGTGGCCCCCAGTGAAAATGAGTTTGATACCCCTGGAATAAAGGATTGGGACAGATTCTGAGTGTTAAATGCTATGAAGAAAATAAAGGAGGGTGCTGTGACAGAGTAGTGGGGTGGTTAAGAAGAACTGTCTGGGAGGTAACACTAAGCGGAGACCTGAATGACGCAAGGGCATGAGCAGCTTTGCTGTGCAAAAGGGCGTCTTAGCAAAGCCTGGGTGCTGGAGGGAGCTGAGCCCATCTGTGTCTGAGGGGCCGTGGGAAGGTCAGTGTGGCCAGAGCACGGCAAAGGGGTGATGTGGTGGGACACAGGTCGGAGAGCAGGGAATGCTGCCACCTGTGGTGGGAGTTTGTGTTTCAATTTAAGATTGGACTCCTCCTTACCTTTTTTAAAAATTCTATTCTTATGTCACATATTCTGTTTGTCCACCTGTTCCTAGGTGGTGGCTTCAGGTCCATGTTAGCTCCTTTCTTTCATCTTGGTTACTGTTCTGAGGTATCCACCACCTTACAAACAGGAAGGCAGTATCTATGAAGAACTGCCTGAAGAAAACACACACACTGTAGTGTGTTAGTCCTACTGCATAAAGTATATCTGGTCCTCATGTGTGGTTTATTTTACAACAAATAGTGAGCAGTTATGAAAGTGAAATCTAAATATGAGTTTCATTACATTTCTTTTGGTGTTTGTGCCAGAGCCAACTTATAAATATGGCAACATATCTAGGGCCCCACCATACTTTTAGGGGCTCATTAAAATGTTTTTATCTTAAAATCAAAGAACAATTAACTTCTAGGTTAGAGAAAACAAGCAATATTAACATATTCGTTAGAGCCCATGAGAGGCAAGGAAGGCCTCCTGGTGCTTATATGTTAACAGATACTCTGGTACTGTTTATTCTCCAATACAATTATTATCAATATGTGACAAACTTATACCTCCTGTCAAAACGCAGCAACCTCACATAACAATGAAAATAGCCCCAAAGATTCATTTTCAAAATTCTTTCTCTATATTAATGAGTTCTTCTCAAAAATAGTCAGTGAATCACTCATTTTTAAATAATCAATTTTATCCTGGTGGGATAGATTGAAAATATCTGTAAGGTATCATTCTACTGAGACCCACCTATCAATGCAGCAAAGTTTAGCAAGTTTGGACCATTTATTTAATTTGTTAAACAAATATGTATAACTCACCTTTGATTTCAACAACTACTTCAAGTACTTCAATGAGATAACAAGTGAACTTCTTTGCAGGACAAAACAATTTGCTGGTCATTGTCTGCCTCATTAAAAAGTATTTGGCCCTGGTTGGTGTGGCTCAGTGGATTGAGTCTGCGAACCAAAGCATTGCTGGTTTCCTTCCTAGTCAGGGCACACGCCTGGGTTGCAGGCCAGGTCCCCAGTTAGGGGTGTGAGAGAGGCAACCACACATTGATGTTTCTCTCCCTCTCTCCCTCCCTTCCTCTCTCTCTAAAAAATACAAATAAAATCTTTTTAAAAAGTATTTAAATGTTATAATACTTAATAATACATTTTCAAATTCACTTAATGGAACTAGGAAATTGCAATACATGGCAATGCTGAAAGGGAACCCAGGAGTGATGGAGTGATTCTCAAAGAGCTTCGGATGTCACAACATGCCCTCAGTATACCCCGCACACTGTGTGTGACCCATGCCTCCCTGATGCACCGGGAAGGCGGGTGCCGGTGCAAATACCCATATCAAAGTTTAGCATGGCTTAGTTTCTTTTCTCTTTAGGCATAAAACAATTACATATAAGAGGCTTGATATTTTTATCTTGCCTGTATAATGGATTATTTGACTTTGGAGTCCATTCTGTTAAACTGTCATTGGGTGTTTCTCATTTTTTTTTTTACTTTTTTATTCTAGTTGCCTTTTCCACAGCATATTTACTATGACATTGTTTCCTTTTCTTTTTTTGCCAATCAAAATGTTATTTAAAATAACAATAATAAACATAGGGATTACAGACACTTTTTACACTTAAATTTTAGAAAAATATTTTATTTATTTATTTTTAGCAAGAGGGGAAAGGAGGAAGAAAGGAGAGAAACACAGTGTGAGAGAAACAGCAATTGGTTGCCACTCTCACACCCCCAACTGGGGACCTGGCTTGCAACCCAGGCACGTACCCTGCTTGGGTATCAAACTGGCAACCTGTCAGTCTGCAGGCCAGTGCTCAATGCACTGAGCCACACCAGCCAGGACCAGACCCTTTCTAAATAGTCTGTGTATTTATTTGGATTCTTTTCACGGTTTCTCCTGTCAGTTGAAATTAATAATAGAGATTATGATTGAAGTTTGTTCCAAAGCCTCTGTTTATTATTCAAAAAGAACAAGCCTAGATTAGCAAAAAAAATTCAAAAGCTATGAAATACGCATATTCTTATTAAGACTGAGCAAATAAGTTTTGAACTTGAGCAAGTTTTATTTTTCTTTTACTTCTTGTTGGCTTTCTGTAAAAGTATTGCATAGTAAAACAATAGAAATATGCCGTGTCTTTACCAACCAAAAATATCCAAACATAGAACAGCATTTTTTGTCACTTATACATTATGAAAGAATGGAGAAGCAAATCTTTTGACAAATTGGGACTTTTAAAAAGTAAAATGACATTATCTAATTTACCAAATATTGGAAACCAGGGGGCAAGGAGAGATTAGTATTTCAGAAACAAATATTGTAAAAATAAGAGCACGTTAATAGCTGAGGTAGTCATTCAATTAATTTACTATTTTCAATTCAAAGTCTATTATAACATCAATTGCTAATAATTCAATTCTAGCGATTAAGTTTAAAGCATGACTTAAAGTATTCTGAATATTTAAGAATTTATAGTACTACACCATCTATTAGTATTGCCAAATACTTTTTCAAATGAGGTGGAAGCCTGGGGAAATAAACCAGTGTTGAAGTAGCATTGTAAAATACGCTTGTAAAGTAAATGGCCACAAAAATTCTCTTCAGCTCATCAAATTTGCCTTGGCCCAATCCATATTTACCAGCTTACTTCCTCCTAGCTATTTTCATCATCTTCTATCATTAAACTAGACACTAGTTGTTAGTTTTAAAACTAGCAGAAATAACCCCCTCCAGGAAGTAATAACTACCTACCTCTTTGACCGCACCTTCTCTGTGTGCTTTGAGGCATCTTCTTCTTCCTTCTGCCCTTAAATGTTCCTGCCTGAGGTTTATTCAAGTCTGTACTCTTTATTTACTCTTCATACTTTTGCCTCTGATAATCTCATTTACTCTATGATTTCGATTATTAGCTCCCTGCAGAAAGATCCCAAATTTGTGACTCTAACTGAGACCTTTCAAGCTACAGGTTTACATTCCAACTTCCTGTTGGTCATCTACATGTGGATATACTACAAGTAATATAAACTTAGTGTCTGCAAAACTGAAAGCACAATCATTTTCCATAATCAATTTAACTCTGTTTTTGTTAATGCGTCATTCCCCTACCTATGTTGCCTTGAGAGAGGTCTTTGAATCCTCTTCCTCCTCTTTTATTGATCCATCCTTATTATCATCACATGCACTATTATGATCAATAATGTCTTAACTAGTCTTTTCTCCAGCTGAGGAACATGTCAATTTGAAGCATCATTCTAAAGGATAACTTTAATCACGTTTCTTATCTTTCTTTAAAGATCTTTGCATCTGATTACATATGGAAGAATGTTCAGTCTTCACTCTGCCATTCAAGAATTTAATGATGTCATTCTTGTCTAGATTCATTGCCCACTACCTTATCACTTATAGCTTATACACAAAATTAAACTTTATTACTATTTTCTCAGTATAACATGCATTATCTTGTCCCTTCACCTTTGATATTGTGTATCCTGTCCCTAGCTTGACGTACTGCAAACCTTCAAAACCTAAGTAAATATTTGCTAAGAAGCTTTATCAAATAGCTCAAGCTTAGCGGTGATCTCTGTTTATTTATTACTAAGGGCACCATGATGTAATGGAAAGGGTGTGGGTTTTGAAATTCTCTACATCTAGGTTCCAAAATCATTCTTCTTATCTATACAATGGGGATAATGCAGCTTACCAAGAAGTTCTGAAGAAATTTTGTATGGTGTGATTGACGTCATCAGGAGAGAGGCCAGTTGAATGGCTACCAAGAAGCTGGGAAGTTAGAAGGGCCAAGCACTTGAGACTGATTAACAAGATAAACACAGTCCTTGTTTTCCTGGAGTTAACAGTGTTAGAGTCTAAATTCCCCTCAGCCCAGAACCTAGCCCTTTACTTTGTAGAATTAGAAACAACCTGGAATTGATCAGATCAATGGATACGATCTTGCTAACAACACCCATAACTCCGATGCCAGAAAAACAATTATTTATTTATATAAAAAATATAATGGTCAAACAGACTCCGGTCTAACCAGGTAGCTATATGAAATCAGAAATAAAATGGAAAAGATTCAAATATTTGGTGGACTTGGGCTCTGATAGCCTGGTGGGTTAATCTCTAAAACAGGAAGGTAGACTTTCTTTCTTAATGTGTATAATTTGATGGCACCTGGAATATCATTATTTAAGAAAGACCCCAGAACGATACCCCTCTCCCATTCTCCTCAATTTCTGAAAGAATTTGTAGAAGAGGTTCCCAAATATTCCTATGCTACTTAAAGGCAGGGATGAACATGCTAGCCACAGATCTCTGCACCAGGTGCTGCCTCATGGTAAGCCTGAGGATAAAATGATAAAAGAATAGAACTCTGAACTAAATTTTGAGCAGGTCTTATGAATCCTCACATGCTAAAGAGAAATCACTGGATATGAAAGAATAGACTCAACTGAGTATCTGCCATTAACAAAATACCAGCTCAGGGTCAAAGACTAAATGTTAGTACCAAGTGAAAAGAAATGTCCTTGTTTTCACACCTATTTTTAAGTTGTCGATTGTAGTCCCACACAATTATGTGTTTACTAATAGATTATCTAAATTTCTTGAGGGCTGTGACAAGGCTTGGTTTGGCTTTCTATTAGAATACCATGCTCAATAGACAATAGTTCTGCACCAATGCTTAACAAAGGAATGAAGGACTATCTTTAAATACAGGGCATACATCTTACCTAGACATTGTGTGCACTTGGGTAAACCCCTTGTAAGACAGACATTTGGTAATTGGAAGAGGACATGTGAAGCAGGCCTTAGAAAGCATGAGGCTTAAGTAGTATTAAGTTGGCACCAGGAGGGAGGTTGAAATGTTATCTCTAGCTTCTTCCTATCCCTTCCACAGCTGTCTCCCCTTTCCAAACCAATTTAAGGAGTGGAACTGACTTTCGGTTTTTATTACGACTGCAAGACTGCCTTCAGTGATAACTGTTAGGAAACTTTGAAGGAAAAATAAGTTTCTTACCAGCCCTGGAGTGTACCAGGCAGGCCAGGGGGCACACCGCCAGGTAAATCGAGGACAGAATGTGAGAGTGCATGCACACAAACACTCACATGCATGCACACATGCACGCATGAGCAAGCAGGAGCTTCAGACTCTACTTTTACTGGGTTGAGGTTGGGGGCCTAGCATTTCTCAAGCTCTCTCTTAATTAGTGAAGTTAAAATATAGGAGTGGTAATTTAATGCCAGGGAAGAGAGAAAAACAAGTAGCCCAAATGGTTACTTATGAAATCAACCAAGATCTAAAACAAAGGAGCCACAGTGGAGGAGGTGGCCTGGCTCTTCATTTGAGTCCTGTGGCTGGCAAGGTGTTTGTTAAAGATAGACTTTGTTGAAGTAGACACCTCTTCGGATGGAGGCCTGGGCAATTAAAAGTTAGGTCGGGCACTTGTTTTACAAAAGAAAAAGGCACTGTCGGGGTTCACACTACAATTACTCAGTGTTTGTGGTGATGCTGGTGTAAATAAACAAACCTACTTTCACCATGTTGGTCATGTAAAAGTATAGCATGTACAGTTACAGCAGTAGGCTATACCAGCCAGGTTTGTGTAAGCATACTCTATGATGTTTACACAGCAAAGAAATTGCCTGGTAATAAGTTTCTCAGAAAGTATCCCCATGGTTAAGCAGCACGTGACTGTGTTGTTATATATCCATCACTAGTTCATTTCAAAGATATATGAAGTGGCTTGCAAATATACTGCAGGTAACAATAAAAACAACAGCAACCCAAGTATACAGAAGGAAGTCAAAGTCAGTGCTGAGAACAAGGAAAGCAAAATAAGCTAGAGCCAAGGGTAGTAATCATGTGTAGAGTGCAAGCTCTGGGATCCGTATACTTGCTATAAATTGCCTCCAATAGTGACACTGAGCTTTCTTGAACAAGTACTTGAACTTTGTAGATATATTCTGGTTTCCTTAGAAAGTCCAAGTTCCTTAGAAGGTGAGTAAAAGGAGAATCTTTAGGGGAAACATAGGGTGTATGAGCATTTCTTTAGGTTTACTGTCAGATTTCCTTAGGCCTAAAAACATGGTGTATTGCTGGTTTTAAAACTGTTACCTAAAGAATATTCCTTAAGAGGATTTTCATTTCTATATCTTGCAACTCTCCCAATCCTTTTGCTTTTTAAAAAATCCTGGTGATCACTTAAGACATTCATTCCAAGGCTAGTCATTGCTGTTTAAATACAAGATACTCAATTCGTTTAATGTTTCAACAAAATTCATAAGGGCACTACATCCAGTCATCAAAGTAATCAAAGTTGAAATATAAAATAGCTGTATTTTACACTTTCATATATAAAGTTGGTGGCAGAATCTCTGTGACCCATCTGGAGCTGAGGAGTCTAAGACGGTGCACATTTTTGATCTAATAAAGCAAGGCATGCATGGTGTGCTGACAGGCAGTCGCTAAAAGTCATGCTTCCAAGACTGGGGAAAAACAGCTCACACCGGGAGTCCTGTTGTGGTTTCCATTTTCACTGAAATGAAATGATGTTGAAATGAAGGGTAGCTCATGAAAGTGTCGGGCTGATAGTTTTGGAGCTGAAAATTCCTTCCTGCAAATCAACAGCCACACAGGTAGGAATAATACAAATTTGCTGATATGTGTGGTGTGGGACTTAATTGGGCTATTATAGGAATTTATAAGCATACCAAAATTTTTATATGAATGAGATTGAGCATCTCAAGGCTGTGGTAGGAGACAAATCAACAAATTTATAAGAAGTGCAGGTAACCTTGCATGTCAATTCAATTTTTGATCCTAGAAGTTTCAGTTTTAATTGAGAACAGAGATTATTTCAAATGGCCATTCATGGCAGAAAACCGGTTAATAGAAGATAATGGGATTCCCCAATAGATTGTGCTTCTATAAAATAGGTCTTGTACTACGTGATCACAGCACCACCCTCCTACCTAAGAACTTAAATTGGTACTATTATACTACTGTGCTTTACATTACTCAGGTCTGGACTTCTAAAATCCAGTGGGGCCCTGACTGGTGTAGCTCAGTGGATTGAATGTGGGCCTGTGAACCAAAGGTGCGAGATTCGATTCCCAGTCAGGGCACATGCCTGGGTTGCAGGCCACTTCCCACCAGGGTGCACATGAGGGGCAACCACACATTGATGTTTCTCTACCTCTCTCCTTCCCTTCCCCTTTAAAGATAAATAAATAAAATCTTTTAAAAAAATAAATAAACAAAATAAAATCCACGGGGGAAAAATGTATGGCTCCTGGATCAGATGAAAGATGCTTAAGCTTTTCCCACAATCATAAATTGCTTTACTAGCACAGCTATCTATCAGAAGAGGGCTACAGAAGTCCTGGAATAAAATATAAAATATGTTAAGACTTGGTGAAGAGATATTACCAAATAAACCATTTGTCAACTCTAGAGGATAGTAGAAAAGCTGAGCAAATGTTGATCCTTTGAGGGCTATGATAATAGGGCACTATCCAGATGGAGAAAGGGTCAGTGTTAAGACGTCTTGATCTGGGATGGGTCAGCAAAAGGATGTGCTAGAGTAGTAATGGCAAATAAGAAACAGATAAGTCTTTAAAAGACCTACAGCTTAGCTTTGCATAATCTCTGTATTACTTAAAAAATTTACTTTGCAAATCAGTCTTATAAGCAATGAAAATCCATAACCAAGTATTCCAAGAGATGATAAGATGAATAAAATATAGCAGAAGAAGCAGACAAGAGAGACACACAGGGGCTTCAAAAATTGGCATCATCAGACAGATATTATAAATAACAACTATTATTTTCATGAAGGTAAGAGAAAAGATTGAGAATTTTAGCAGGTGTTTAAAAGCTTAAAATAAGAAAACCAAAATTATGTATGAATGAATGGGTTTATTAATATCTTGGACTCAGCTGTAATAAAGATACATCAAGAAAAAATACCTAGAATAAAGCATGAAGAAATTAAAAAGTTGGTAATACATAAGAAGAAAGTGATAAGGTCTAAGATAAGGTCTAATTAGAATCCCAGAAAAGGAAAAAAGAGAGAAAATTAGAATCCCAGAGAAAGAGAAAGTGCACTATTTAAAGAGATAATGGCTGAAAACATTTCCAAATTGACAAAAAATATTATGTCACAGAATCAAGAGCATTTACACACTGCAAGAGGAATAAAAACAACAATAAAAATCCTCACCTAGATATATCACAGTAAGATTACTGAAAAACAAGAAAAAAATAAATCTTAAGGGAACTAGACAAGAGTCAAATGACATTTAAGATATATGACAATTATATTAAGTTGATTTCTCAATATAAACAATTAAGCCAAACCAATGGAAAATATATCCAAAGTGTTGAAAGAAAGTATTGCCAACCAAAAGTTCTATAGCCAACGAAATATCCTTTAAATATGAGAGTGAGCAGAAAAGAACATTTAACAAAACCTTATCATTCATTTTAATAAAAACACTTGAAAACTAGGAATAGAAGTTAATTTTTCAACATGATAAAAGACATTGATGAAAAGGCTAATATTGTCCATGTCCATGAGTCCTTTTTCCTTTTTGTTCAATCCCTCCACCCCCTAACTACCACACTCCCCCCACCACTGGCTGTCATCTGCTCTCCATCTATGAGTTTCCATTGTCATTGTTAGTTCAGTTTGGTCATTAGATTCCACATATGCGTGAAATCATACAGTATTTGTCTTTCTCCGACTGGCTTATTTCACTTAGCACAATATTTTCCAGGCCCATCCATATTGTCACAAAGGGTAAAATTTTCTTCTTCTTCTTTTTTTTTTATGACTAAGTAGTATTCCATGGTGTAAATGACCCATTGTTGTTTTATCCACTCACCTACTGATGGACACTTGGGTTGCTTCATATCTTGGTGATTGTTAATAATGCTGCAATGAACACAGGGGTGCTTATGTTCTTTCAGATTAGTGCTTTGGGTTCCTTTGG
This sequence comes from Phyllostomus discolor, assembly GCF_004126475.2. Classification (NCBI taxonomy): domain Eukaryota; kingdom Metazoa; phylum Chordata; class Mammalia; order Chiroptera; family Phyllostomidae; genus Phyllostomus; species Phyllostomus discolor. Next base: position 57,367,152 of record NC_040906.2, read on the forward strand.
ATATATTCCCAGAAGTGGGACAGCTGGTGAAAGGCAAATTCATGATCTTGTAAATAAGAATCCACTAAATACAACCCTCAAAACTATTAGAACTAATAAATATGTTTTGCAAGGTTGCAAACCTTTTCCTATATATATTCCTATATTTTGAACACAAGATCAAAATATAAAAATTGATTTTATTTTTATCAACTAGGAATGAAGAATCCAAAAATTAAGAAAACAATTCCATTTATATTATCATCAAAAATAAGGTACTTAATAAGAAATTTAAGAAAAATAGTATCACATTTATAATCTGAAAACTACAAAACATTGTTGAAAGAAACTAAAGAAGACCTAAATGAATGAAAAGATATCCCATGTTCATGGATTAGAAGACAATATTTTTAAGAAAACAATATTCCCCAAATTGAACTACAGATTCAATATAATCTCTATTAAAATCTCAGAGGGCTTCTTTGCAGAAACTGACATGCTGATTTTAAAATTTAAGAGGACATTTAAATAATGCTGATAGTTTAAACAATCTTATAGGAGAAGAACAAAATTAGAGTACTCACAATTCTCAATTTCAAAACTTACTACAAATCTACAATAATAAAAATACCATAGTACTTGCATAAAAAAAATCTAGATGGAATAGAATTGAAAGTCAAGAAATAAACTTTCAGAATTATGGCCAATTGATTTTTTACAAGGATGCCAAAACAATTCAATGAAAAAGAAATAGTCTTTTAAATAAATAATGCTGGGATAACTGGATATACACATGTGGAATAATAAACTTGGACTCCAATCCCACATTATATATAAAAATGTACCATAAATTTAAATGTAAGGGCTAAATGTCTACTGTTCTTAGAAGAATACATAGGAGTATTATAGCTTTGTGACCTTGGCCTTCTTAGCTGTATTACCAAAAGCATAAGTGTCAAAAGAAAAAAAAGTTATCAAAATTAAAAACTCTGTGATTCAAAGATATCATTAAAAAAGTAAAAAGACAACCCACATTCTAAGTCATAAATCTTATAATGGATTGTATATAGAATATGTAAAGAAACTCTATTGGTCAATAATAAAAAAGCAAATGACCCCACTAAAAATGGGAAATGGATCTGAACAAACACATCTCCAAAGAAGATACACAAATGACTCACAGGCATATGAAAATATATGCAACATCTCTCGCCATCTGGAAAATGCAAATCAAAACCATAAGATTTTAAGGAACCCTCTGGAATGGCTATAATCAAAAGACAGATAATAAGCATTAATCAAAATGTGCAGAAATTGGAACCTTGATACATTGGTGGTAGGAAAATAAAGTTGTACAGACACTTCGGAAAATATTCTGGTAGTTCCTCAAATGATTAAATGGAGTTACCTTATGACTCTGCAATTTCAATGAAGAATGAAGACATATGTCCACATAAAAACTTGTACACAAATATTCACTGTGGCACTATTCACAATAGCCAAAAAGTGGAAAAAATCCAAATGTCCATGAACTGATAAATAAATAAATAAAAAGTATAAACATACATTAGAACATTGTTCTTCAATAAAAAAGGAATTAGGTACTCATATATGCTACAACATGTATGAACCTTAAAAACAAGTGAATGTATACAGTCTCAAATGAAAATATATTGTATGGTCCCTTTTATATGGAATGTCCAGAATAAGTATATCTACAGATACAGAAAGTAGATTTGTGGTTACCTAGGGCTAAATGGGTTGGGTTAAAATAAAGAGTGATTGCTAATGGGTATGGTTTCTGTTTAGGGTAATGATAATATTTTAAAATTGATTTTAATGTTGGTTGCACAAATGTATGTATATATATTAAAAGCCATTGAATTGTACTTTATAAATGGTGAATTGCATGGCATGTGGATATCTTAATTTTGTTGTTATACATTGAAAAGTGAAGTTGAAATAAATACATTTTCCGATAAATAAAAGATAATTAATTGCCAGAAGACTCAGTAGAAAAAAATGTAATTGTAGTTTAAAATTTGATGACTTTGGAAAGCATGATGACCAAACAAAAGGTAAATATATTAATAAAACCAAAAGAGTACTGATCGTGTGAAACGATATTAATGATAACTTATTGAGATATAATACACATGGACACAGGCAGAGATTTATATATGCAATAGTTGCATGGAAGTTGAGAGGAGGGTAAATAGAGAAACAGTGTTCTAAGATCCTTACATTGTCTGGAAAGATAATAAAGTAAATATATTTTTATGTTAACAATATACGTTGTGACTTCTGGTCAAGATAGAAATGTAGGTAAACATGGTTATTCTCCTCACACAATGACATCAAAAATTACACCTAGACTACAAAACAAGTATCACCCAAAATCATCAGAAAATTGAGCTGTATGGAAGTCCAACAACTAAGGAATTAAAGAAGTCACATTCATCCAGACACATAGGAGGGGTGGAAACGTGGAAATGCATAGAGATGCAAAGAGGCACAGAGATGTGGAACAGGCAGTCCTACACCACATGTGCTGGACAAAAATCAGGAGGGATACCTCAGGAGTGAGGGACCCCAGTCCCATACTAGATCACCCAACCCAGGGTTCCAGTGCCAGGAAGATAAGTCCTCATGACTTTTGGCTGTAAAAACCAGTGGGGGTTGGGCTGCAGAAGAAACTGTGGGATTCTCAGGAGTCTCCTTTTAAAGGGTCCAAACAGACTAGGATTTACACAGACTCAATCCTTCAGGGCTTCTGCGTCAGGACAACAGCTGGAGGGGCACCAGTGGCATATAGGGAGAAACTGAAGTGTCTGGCATTAGGGTGAGTGCCAGGAGACAGCTTCTTCCCTGACAAAACTCCAGAGGCAAGAGAGCAGCATTGTCTCCTCTCTGAGCCCTCTTCCATACAGAGCCACAGGGCAAGCAAAACAGGGTGTCCCACCCTAGTGATTACCTAAGGCTCTACTCCATCTAACTCACCAGTGGTCTTTACTACAATAGGCCCCACTATTAAGACGGAGTCAAACAGCTCTACCTAATACACAGAAAAAGACACAGGGAGGTTGCCAAAATGAGAAGACAAAGAAATATGGCCCAAATGAAAGAACAAAACAAAACTCCAGAAAAAGAAGTAAACAAAATGGAGATAAGCAATCTATCAGATGCAGGGTTCAAAACTCTAGTTCTTGGGATGCTCAAGGAACTCATGAGGTACTTCAACAACATCAAACAGACCCAGGCAGAAATGAAGGTTACACTAAATGAAATAAAAAAATAAACTTACAGGGGACCAATAGTAGAGTGGATGAAGCTAAGAATTAAATCAATGACTTGGAACATAAGGAAGAAAAAAGCATTTAATCAGAACAGCAAGAAGAAAAAAGAATTAAAAAAACTGAGGATGGACTTTGGAGCCTCTGGGATAACTTTAAATGTTCCAACGTCAAATCATATGGGTGCCAGAGAATAAGATAAAGAGCAAGCAATTGAAAACCTACTTGAAAAAATAATGAAAGAATACTTCCTTAATTTGGTGAAGGAAATACATATACAAGTCCAGGAATCACAGAGAGTCCCAAACAAGATAGACACAAAGAGGACCATACCAAGAAACATCATAATTAAATGCCAAAGGTTAAAGATAGAGAATCTTAAAAGCAGCAGAAGAAAAGCAGATAGTTACCTACAAGGAGTTCCCAAAATACTGGCAGTTGATTTCTCAAAAGAAACTTTGCTGGCTAAAAGGGACTGGCAAGAAGTATTCAAAGAGATGAAAAGCAAGGACTTACAACCTAGATTGCTCTAGCCAACAAAGCTATCATTTAGAATGGAAGGGCAGATAAAGTGCTTCCCAGACAAGGCAAAGCTAAAGAAGTTCATCATCACCAAGCCATTATTATATGAAATGTTAAAGGGACTTAAATTTAAGAAAAAGCAGAAGATCAACACTATTAACAATAAAATGGCAATAAATTCACAACTATCAACAACTGAATCCAAAAAACAAACTAGGGAAACAAGAAGAATAAAAACAGAATCGTAGATATGGAGATTATTTGGAGAGACATCAGTTTGGAAGGGGGAGGGGGAGAATGGGGGGAAAGGTGCTGGGATTAAGAAGTACAAATTGGTAGGTACAAAATAGACAGGGGGATGTTAAGGACAGTATAGGAAATGGAGTAGCAAATGAACTTATCTACATGACCCCTGGGTATAAACTAAGGTGGGGATTGCCAGAGGGAATGACAGGTACCAGATGGAGAGGAGCAAAGGGGGAAAGTTGGGACAACTGTAATAGTATAATCAATAAAATATATTTAAAAAAGGATATATGTTGTGATCTGATATAATTAGTAAAAGAATAGTAAAATGTCCTATGTTAAAATGTCCTTCTATGTTAATTAAGCAGGAAACAGATGGCACACTCGAGTTAGGTAATTTGAAAAGAGTTTAATAAAGGAGCTCTTTATCAAGATGTGAAAAGCTTTAAACAAAACAAAAAAAATACAACAACAGGAAATAATGCAGAACTCCAGTGTCTTAAAAACTGTGATGGGTCTGAGATTTTACTCAATTTACAAGCTGACAAATTATCCTGTTGTAGTTTCAAGGATGCTGGCACAAGACACAACCGTCCTGGATCCGAGACAAAGCAGTTAGTCACTCACATCAATAGCAGTAGCCAGAGTCTCAGCATTTGTGTTGTTCCTCAGCCTTAAATTCTCAAAGGGTGACAAGAAGAGGGTCAAGTAACACATATACAAGCAGTGGATTGCACTGCAGGGGAGAAGCCATGCAACCTAGAAATTAGGGGAAAAAGAAAAGTAAGTATCTTAACCTCACATCCTTCCCGCTGTTTAGTTTCTTCTGCTGTGTCTTCCATTGAACAAAATCAACTGGAAGTCAGACAACAAGGCAGCACTTTGATGTCATTCATAAAGTTGACCTTCCTTGGGCCAGGGCCAGGGCCAGGGCCAGGGTGGAGAAGGATATAAAGTGAATCTGATGGAGCAAATGGGTAAGCAGAGCAGGGAAGATGATGTGACACAAAGAAGATTAAAAGGCGGGGTGGTACCACAGAAATGGTTATACAAAGAGATAGCACTTAATGGGATAGAGATTTAACTCAAAATGTTTAAATGCTTGATTTAAAAGCAATAATTATGTGCTAGGGTAAAAACCAAATTAGAAAAAGCTCTCTAATAATGTCATTTACAAAAGATAACTCTAAAACACGAAAGTAAAAAATATTGACACTGAAAGTATGGAGAAAATTTGTACCAGAAAGCATCACCTCAAGTTTATTAATTTCAGACAGACTTGAGGCAGAAAAATTATTAGAGATAATAACTTTATTAGATATACATTAGAGATAAAGGAGGACATCTTAAAGTGTTACATATTTCAATTTATTAAGAAGGCCTAATAATTCTAAATTTGTAAAATAATTATTAAAATTAACCTCTAAAAGTATAGCCTTAAAATATATAAAACAAAATTAAAATATGGAGTATAAATTAAAAATTCTATAATCATAATGGGAGATTGTAATATAACATCTCTTAGAAAATAATACAATAAACAAATAAAAAATTCAGTGCAAATACAGAAAATTTAAACATGGTTGACGGATTTGATACCATTGACATATTATGTATAACAATGAATCTAACAACTGCAGAAAATGCTTTCTTTTCAACACACATTGTTGGGAACCGCCCTGCCTGGTATCAGAATCAGTAACCCCCACCAAGGCTAAGGGTGAGGGAATGACCTTGGACTGTAAGCCAGCAAGGAGACAAAAGCTTATCTCCCTGGCAGGAGCACCACTTCTGCTCCTTTTACTTCACCCCGCCTGGCCCCCAATTCTTGGTCGGTTAGCCAATGACGAGTAAGATTCCCCAAGGGGGGAACAATCTAAGACAGGCACGATCACATGGGAGGCCCCCAAGGAAGGACTTTGGGGGCTACAGCAAAAGGGGGTGATGGACCCTCGCCCCTCGGCTTTGACAAAGCCTGAGTCCTCATTGTCTGTGAGAAAATCTCCTTATCTCTTGGTTGCCTTAGTTCCCTTGCTCTACCTAAGCCTGAAACAATGACAGGGTGGTGCAGCCCTGTGCTGGAAAGGGTGGGTTCCCCAGGCAATCAGGACTAAGAAAGAATATGTAAAATCCTGTGAAACCTGCTTTGTTTAGAATGCTCTCAATTGAATGATAAGGGTCCAAGTAAGAAGTAAGTTTGTTCCTTAAAGTTTTTTACAGCTCTTTGACCTTGACTCAAAATAGGCCCTCAGGCTTCCTTGTTATCTATTCTTTGATCCTTACTTCCTAGCAATGAGTAACGAGTTTTACCTGAATTCTTATGCAAACGAACCCAATAAAAGCTTGCTCCAGCAGGGGAATGAGGCCCTCTCCCCTAGGGAGGGCAGCCATGGAGCTCCCCACTAGAGAGAGTGGCTGATCCGTCCCTATTTCCCCACAGGACTTGGTTGTCTCTGTGTATGTTTTTCTCATGTTTCAACAAGCCATCTGCAGCGTTCCGCGGTCACTGTCAGTTGGTGGTTGCGACAACATATAATATAAATATTGACAATATGCTGGGCAATAAAGCTAGTTTCAACAAATTTCAAAGACTGAAATCACACAGAGTATATTCTGTGACAACAAGGTAATTAAAACATATTTAAAAAAAGAACAAAAGATAAAGACAAAAATCTGTATTTCAATGGAAAATATAAAGTAGTTTGAATTGAGTAATAATGCAAATACAACTTATTAAATAAAGCTTGAGAGATATAGCTAAGATCAAACTTGGAAGGAAATATATGTCTTTAAACATAAACATTATAAAATACAAAGAACTAAATATTAATGAGCTATCAGCATCCATGTCAAAAATTCAGGGAAAGAAAAAAAAAATGAACAGCACCAAAAGTAGAAGGAGGGAAACCAAACACATAAGAATAGAAATAAACAAGATAAATCACAGACAGACAATAGGGTCATTCTTGAAAAACTTTAAAATTGATAAATTTGGGTGAATATAATCAAGAAAAAGGTGGCATAAATATCTAATGTTACGTATAAGGGTAATACAATAAATCTTTTAGGTATTAAAACATTAACAGAAAAATATGAACAATTTTCTGCTGAAACATTTAACATTTTCAGTGAGATACATTTTCTAGAAAATACTACTAGTCAAAATGGATACTAGGAGAAATAAGAATTCAGATTAGTCCTCTTAAACTATTTAAGATTAAGTCATTTATTAAAAACTTTTCCACAAAGAAAACCACAGGGTCATATGGCTCTACAAGTGAGTTGAATTAGCTATTAGGAAACAAATAACATCAATGTTATGTGTTAATTTAATAAAAAAAAAAGAGGAACACTCCTCACCTCAAATGAGACATTCCTAACCATATATCTACACCTCATGAAAATATTATGAGAAAGGAAAATTCCCGGCCAATCTCATTCATGAACATAGGTATTAAAATTATAAACAAAATATCAGCAAGCACCAAAAATATATACAAAATGAGTAGTGTTTATTCTAATAATGTAAGTTCAGTTTACCATTAAAAAACTCACATACTTCATTACTTTAAAAGAATGAAGGAAGAAAACCATATGATCAACATAGTAGGTGCAGAAAGGCTGTTTAATAATATTCAACATCCACTTGTGATAAAAATTCTTGGTGAAAAGGAATATGAGGAAAGCTTCCTCCTTTGTTGGATAAAGGATATCTGTAAAAGTATGATAATACAGTATTTAATATCTATTCCTTTGAAATCAGGAATAAAACTAGAATCTGTGGTATCAACACTCACATTCAACCTTGTACTTATAGTTCTAAGCAGTATAGTAAGGCTAGATAGATACATAAAAGATATAAAAATAAGAAAGACAAAAAACCTGTCAACAAATATAGATAAAAGGTGGTATACATAGAAAACCTAAAAATGCTTTCAGTTACATTTTTAGAGTTGGAGTATGAAAGTTATAATGTAGGTAAAATGATCAATACATAGTAATCAGTTGTTTTTGTCATCACAACAAATGATAGAAAATCAAATTTTATAAGGTATCCAAAATAGTATAAAAATCAAATATCTAAGAACTTTAACAATATATATGAAAAGTATTCAGAAAACCATGTAACATGATTACAACAAATTAAAGATCCAATTGACCCTGTGAAAATCCATGTATAATTTTTGACTTTCCCCAAAGTTAACTACTAATAATGTACTGTTGACTAGAAGCCTTATCAATACCCTAAACAGTGGATTAACTCATATTTTGTAAATAATATGTATTACATAGTGTATTCTTATAATAAAGTAAATTAGAGAAAAGAAGATGATATTAAGAAAATCAGTAATAGACTAACAATAGAAATGATTTAGCCCTGGCTGGTGTGGCTCAGTGGGTTGAGCACTGGCCTGTGAAGCAAAGGGCCGCAGGTTCAATTCCCAGTCAGGGTACTTGCCTGGGTTGCAGGGCAGTTCCCCATTACAGGGCACTCCAGAGGAAACCACACATTGATGTTACTCCTCCTCTCTTACTCTCTTCTTTCTCCTTTCTCTAAAAATAAGTAAATAAAATCTTTAAAAAATGATTTAAAAAAAGCTTAAACGCAAAACTAAAAAAAAAAAGAAAATTGTAAGAGAGAAAATACATTTACTGTACAAATACTGTACTGTATTTATTATTAATCTAAGTTTATAATCATCTGTTATAAGCTCCACAGTTCTTCTGGGGGATTTTTCAAATTGTTGATTAAAAAAAAGACATGCAGTTCGAACCTGTGTTGTTCAAAGGTCTACTGTATAACCAAATGGAAAGCTATAACAATTTCATAGATTGGGAATATTATTTTAAAAAGTACTATTTATCCCCAAACTGATTTAATGTAATCTAATGAAATGTAATCTAATCAAAATCTAATGAAAAGCTGGTCTTTGTAGAACTCTGGAAACAAATTCTACAATTAATACATTGAAAAAGAACAAAATGAAAACCTTGTTATACTGAACACTATGACTTTTTATTAATCATAGTCATTAAGGCAAGGTAATATTGGTATAAATACTGGTAAATAAACCAACAGAATAGAGGAGAGAGCCCAGAAAAAGACCCACCGATAGACAAATTATGACAAAAGAGGCATTGTGAAGTTGTGAGAGAAGGACAATTTTTCAATGAAGGTGGCTGTGACAATTACCTATTTATATTAAAAAAAAACAACAGAAGAACCTCTATACCTTTCCACCTTCATACCATAAAAAAAAAATCAGTCTTGGATGGATCACAGATTTAAATGTGAAAGGCAAAAGAATACATTTCTAGGACACAGATAAGGTCAAGTGAAAGGAGTTCATCATCACCAAGTCCTTATTACATGAAATGTTAAAGGGAGTTATCTAAGAAAAAGAAGATAAAAAATATGAACAGTAAAATGACAACAAACTCACAGCTATTAACAACTGAACCTAAAAAACAAACAAACTAACAAACAAATCAACTAGAACAGGAAAAGAATCATAGAAATGGAGATCACAGAAATGGAAGGTTATCAGCATGGGAGTGGGAGGAGGAGAGAGAGGAAAATGTACAGAGAATAAACAGCATAAAAGGTAGGTAGAAAATAGACAGGGGGAGGTTAAGAATAGTATAGGAAATGTAGAAGCCAAAGAACTTATATGTGTGACCCATGGACATGAACTAAAGGGGGAGGAATGTGGGTGGGAGGGGTGTGCAGAGCAGAGGGGAGTGAAGGGGGGGATTGGGACAACCATAATAGCATAATCAATAAAATGTTAAAAATAATAAAATAAAAAAGAAAAAATAATGTTGATAATACTGCAATAAATATGGTACCATCAAAAAAATTTCTGGGATACTTAGGAAAAATTTCTAAGCAGGATAAAATAGAATCATAAAGAGATAAATTTGCTTATATTATACTTAAAAGCTCCTGTTTACCAAAAGATATCTTTTGGAAGACACAGAATGGAAGAATATAGTTGCAAAATATGATAACAAATTGCTGGGAACTAGAATATAAAAAGAACTCCTGTAAAAGAATAAAAAAAAATGATAGACATCATAAATGATGGAAAATGATAGCCATCATTTTTCACATCATAAAAATGGCCAGGAGAGTTGAAATGGTACTTCTGAAATGGCAGATAATCATGTGAAAAAGTGCTCACCCTCATTAGTCATAAAGTCAAATTCCATCGTGAGACACTTCTACGCACTCACCAGAATGTCTATTGTGAAAATCCTAATAATATTCTAATTGTCAAGGATGGGAAAACTTGGGAAAACTTATGCATTGCTGGTGATGGTAAAAGTTGGTACAATTAATTAAGAACCTGGCAGCATCCACTAAAGCTGAATATACATACATCATGACCTCACAAGGCCACTCCTGCATGTGTACCATCTGGAAATGCATGCACTTGTGCACCAAGAGAAGTAAGTATACAGAATGTTCATGGTAGCAGATTAGTGATAGTCAAAAGATGGAAACAGCCCAGGTGCTTATCAGTAGTGGAATGAATGAATTGTGGTATCTACACATAATAGGAAAATGAAAAGAACTACAGCTACTTATAAAAGCATGGGAGAATATCAAATAATATGGTAAAGGACCGAGTCAAGCACAAAAGGGTCATTCCGTATGTATGATTCCATTTAAATAAATAAAGGTCAACATTAGACAACTGACTCTATTGTGTTTAGGGATGGATACTTATGGTTAAACTATGGGTTGATTATTATGAAAATCTGGGTTGGTGGGAGGGGCTGTTGGAGGACTGACAGTAATGCATTTCATGACTTGACATCAGTGTTTGCCTTGTGGTAAGTCATTATGCAATCTTGTTAGTGAACTTCTTTTCTCAATGTATATTATCCTTCCCAATTAGAAAGAGTTAAGAAATGTGATAAGAAAAAGAGAGTAAAGCAAGGAGAACATATTTTCCTTGAGGGGTAGAGAGGCTAGGATCCCTAGGGAGAGACAGAAAAAGGGAAGTGCAAGGGTAGAAAAGGGGAGGAGCCAGGAGACAAGTGCTTCCTTTGTAATTTTAGAGGTTCAAGGTAAAAGGAAGAGCAGCCACCCTGGGAGAACCTGCTGCTGGGTACCAAGACATCTGCCTATTGTTTCAGCAATCTCTGTCAGTTATGGGAAGGAAGATCTCCTTTTTAAACTTCCTCTTTGACAGAAAAATGTCTCTGCATTCTCTTCAGGGGTATTAGGTCTGATAGTATTGCTCACCTATTATATTGCGTAGTGCTTTAATTTAGAATCATTTCTTTTTGTAAAACCTCAAAAACTAATTCTTCTGTTGGTTTGCATCAAAAATGTGAATGATCTCATACTTCTCATAATTCTCGGTACAGATCTTCAAGGTTTCTGGGAGCAAATTAAATATTTAATGCTAATCTACAAGACAAAAATATTTAGGTTCTCATTCCTGAGAGACTTGTTCTTTTCTTTGTGGCCACTGATAACTGCAGGTATTATAATGTCTACCATGGCTATTAGAGGTGGAGCATAAAGCCTGTAAATGGATATTCCCTGGATTTTTACTAAATGAGAAAGTATCTGGAGAGGGGAGACACAAGTGAGATCTCATTCCAGCCAACGAATACTCTTTCTCGAGGTTAAAAACTTAACCTGGGAAGTGGAGCAGGATACACTACTGGGGAAAAATATTTCAAGTGATTCCAAAGATGCACAGCTTTCACCTGTCCTCTCTAACAAAAAAGGCCAAGCAGCTCCGTGGGGGGGGGGGGGGGGGGGGGAGGGGCACGGAGAGTTGAGAGTAGGGAGGAAACAAATTTCGGCTATTGTTCATTTATCTTGTTGGAATGCTCCAACAGTATCATTTCTAGAGAGGAGAAATGGCTGCCTGCAAGAGTTTTGGATGAAAATAGGGATGATGATGAAAGTTTCTTTATGTCTTTTATTCAAGTTTTGTTCATTATATAACTTTTATTTTGCTGGAATGACTTCACTATATCTGTATGCTTTTACATTAAATTCTTTTAAAACCTACACATAGAATTCACACCATCATTTAGGGAATTGGATTTGAGTGAAGGCTTTGCCCGGCACACAGCATCAATACTCGTTATCTATCATCATGGTCAGTATTATTGTTACCCCTCAGGAGCACTATCATTTTGTTCTGTCTTGGTCCTTGCAATGTATAAAGCATCCTCCGGACCATGTTCATCGTGTGACACAGGCCAGTACTGCTCTTTACTGGGTGTTAATTTTGACATCAGGAAAATACAGAACTTCTGCCTCCGTGGAGTTTCCTATAGTTTCCTCAAAGGCTGGGAATTAGCGACCCCTGGGTGTCAGCAGTGGTTGGTGCCTGGGCTGTGTGAGTGTGTGTGTGGGGTGGGGAGGGGGGAGGTTTGCGGTTTCCTCAGGAGGCAGTGTGTTTGCCTTTCCCTGGACGGAGGTTGTAGAGGTTAAGAAAACCTGGTGAAATAGATGCCAGGGACAGATGTTACTTAATTTGGTCAATGAATGGAGTGCATGGAAAAACATTTGGAAACCCTCAGCGGTACATTGGGATGGGGGCTCTTATTGGAAGAGCGGAAACAGAATATCACCCAAAACTTCAGAATAGGGCTGCTGCATCTGAGTGTGTGCATAATGTAATTACCATTTCTAATAGCCTGGATTTTGATATGGAATCTTCTGGGTTGGAAGCTTGACTGCACCAATTACTTAGTCCTACCTTGTGCAAGGTACTCCACGGCTTTGGACTCTAATTTCCGTATCTGTAAAATGGGGTAACATCTAATTTATGAGGCAGTTGTGAGGCGGAATGGAACAAGGGCGTTCTTATTATAAAAAAGCAATCTTTTATCTAATTCCTAAGACATCTTTAGATTTACTCATGCCTTACTGAGAATTCTTAAACAGTAGTTTTCCTTACTGATTGTACTTATTGTCTCCTCCCCGTCCCACCCCCTCCACCCGGCTCCCAGTCCCTGGCTCTTCAATTCCCCCACCCCTAGCTTGGGCGGCGGGGTGGAAAGAGGAAGAGACACCTGGGATAAGGGCTGGGGAAAACCTAGTCCCATGGTCTCCCGGCCTCCTGGCACCATGGGGCCTGTCATGGCGGCCCAGTCACAGCTTAGGTGATCTCAGATTGCAGAGCATCAAGAATGGAACGGTGTAGGGGTCAGCGATGCCCAGACCCCTGCCCCGCCTGCAATCTGCCAGGCAAGCCCGTTGGGATCGCTGGTACTTCTCGGTCCTCGCCTCAAGCGGAGCGGGTCCCACTGGGACCCAGGGCTCAGCCTCCAGCTCCAGCGCCCACCTGGGGAGGCCGCGACCCTGGCCTTGGGCGCTGGCAGCCAAAGCCCAGGCGCTGCAGAAGCAGTACAGACACCAGCTCCCTCGAGCGCTCCCGGCCGCCAGGAGCCTGCGGGCACTGGGCGCCCTCCCCGCCCCCTCAGCGTGTCGTCCCACCGCCCGCCCCCTGCGGCCCCCACCCACCGGCCGCTCCTCCCCTCTCCCCACCCTCCTCCTCCGCCCCCTCCCCTCCCCCGCCGCCTCGCCGACTGCTCGGCTGAACGTCTGAGCCGCGGGGCCCGGAGCGCAGGCAGCGAGGCCACCGCACCTGCAGCGCGCTCGGGCAGCCGAACGGGCACCTCGCCTCCCGCCACCGAACCACCTTCTTCTGGGCGCTGGGTCTCCCATGACGCCTGAGTCCCCCGACGGGCCACAATGACCACTTCCCTTCAAGGTGGGCAGAGCCCGGCGGGTAGGGCGGCAGCGCGGGACTCGCGGCTGGCCGCCCAGGTGTGCGGCGCTGCTCAGGGGAGGGGCGACGCCCGCGACCTGGCGTCAGCCCCCTGGCTGCACACGCGAGCGCTCCTGCCCCCTCCGGACGGGGCTCGCGGCTGTGCTGCAGACAGGTAGGCAACCCTCCGGGGGCGCGGGGGAGTGTCCTGGGTTGGCAGCCGGAGAGGGGGCGAGGAGGCGGTCCTAGGGGGTGAGCCATGTGCCCATAGCTGGGCCAAGTTTGTGAAAAGTCTCTGAAGACAATTCCCTTTGAGCTGGCTTCTACCGGATCAGCAGGACACTGCGATCTCGCAGAGCCTTATAAATAGCATCGCGGTTTCTTTGAGAGCTCGCGGTCTCTTTCTCGCCTCTGCCCATCTGTGTGAACTAGGAGGCCGAGCTTCAGGCTGACCACCCATCTCCCTTCATTCTTCGTGACCCCAGCATTTAAAAACAAACAGACCTTGTTTAAATTTTATAGATTGAAAAAATTGTAGAGTAAATGAGTTTACCTCCTGCATAGAGCCTTACAGCGAGCCTGGAAAAGCAAAGCACGGATTGAAATTTGAGCAGTCTTGCTGTTCAGCAGCAAAGAACAGAGGCTTTAAAAGGTTTTCCAATCTCCATAGCATTCAGCACTAAGTGCCTGTGGAGTTCACATTTTGCACATTCTTTAGGGGAAAAAGGCTGTAACGATACAAAAATCTCTAGTCCTTTACATTCATACATTTATTTGGTACTTTTCAGATTTTAAAAGTGCTTCAACTTCACTAAAGTTAAAACTACTTTCAATGGACAAGAGTACACTTATACTAGCAAGTTCTATTCACTTACCTCCTCACAAACACTGCCTTGTGATTCAGTATCTAAAAGTACTTGAAAAATCAACATACTGTGTCTGGGCAACGTTGTGAATGAAATCTGAAGTGAGATGAACCACAGCTGTAATTA